>NW_027094086.1:883724-1101070 GCF_029207755.1 Chamaea fasciata
GGAAATTCGGGAATATTTATGGGAAATTTGGGAATTTTGGGAAAAACTTGGGAATTTGGGGGAAATTTGGTAAATTTTATATGAAATTTGGGGGGTTTGAGGGGAAATTTGGGAATTTTGGAGGAAACTTGGAAATTTTGAGGGGAAATCTGGGTGGACACTTGGGGGAAGTTTGGGAATAAATTTGGGGTTTTGGGGGGTAAATTTGGGAGTTTGGGGATAAAACTGTGAAAAGAAGAAAATGTGGGAGGAATTTGGGGAATTTTGGGGGTTTGGGGAAGAAATTTTGGGGGGTTTTTTGGGAAAAAATTGGGAATTTCGGGATAAACTTTGAATTGGAGGGGTAAGTTTGGGAATTTTGGGACAAATTTGGGGGTTTTTGGTCAAATTTCAGAATTTGGAGAGGAAATTTGAGAATATTCATGTGTTGAAAAATTCCTGAAAATTACCCCAAAATTGCCAAAAATTCCCCTAAGATTCCTCAAAATCCCCAATTTTTTTTCCCAGGGTTCTTCAGGGTGATTCCTGGGATTTTCTTGAGGGTTTTTGGGAATTTTGGGGGGAATTTGGGGGTTTTTGGGGGCTGACCCAGGCCCAGGCTGGAGCAGATCCTCTGATATCGCTCCGGGAGCGGCGGCAAATCCCAACCCTGGATCTCGGCCTCCACCTGGAATAATGGGAAAAAATTCCCAAAAAATCAGCTGAAATATTCCCCAAAAAAATCAGGCAAAAGGCTCCTCCCCCCCCAAAAAATCCACCCAAAATAGTCCCAAAAAATTTAAAATTCCACGCAAATTATTCTCTCCAAAAAATCACCCAAATATTTTCCCAGAATTCCAAAAAAATCCCCCCAAACGCTCAAAAAAATCCCCCCAAATCCCCCGAATCATCCCCAAAAATTCCAAAAGCATCCCCAAAAATCCCTAAAAATTCCAGAAACAATCCATAAAAATCACCCAGAAATTCAAAAAAAAACCCAAAAAAAATCTCCAAAAATTCTTCAAAGTTTCCAAAAAAATCCTCCAAAATCAAAAAAATTCCAAAAATCTCCCAAATCCCCCAAATCCCCCCAAAATTCCCTCAAATCCTCCCAAAAATCCTCCCAGATCTCCCCAAATTCCCCCCCCCAAAAATCCTAAAAATCCCCCCCAAAAATTCCCCAAAATTAAAAAAAAATCCGTAAAAACTCCAAAAAAACCTTCCAAAACTCTCAAAAAATTCCCCCAAAATTCCCCCCAAAAAATCCGTAAAACCTCCAAAAAACCTCCCAAAAATCCCATGAACCCCTGAAAAAAATCACGAGAAATCCCCCAAAATTCCCCCCAAATTGAAAACAAATTCCCCAAATCCCCCAAAATCCCCCCAAAATTCCCCCCAAATTGAAAGCAAATTCCCCAAATCCCCCCAAATCCCCCAAAATTCCCCCCAAATTGAAAACAAATTCCCCAAATCCCTCCAAATCCCCCAAAATTGAAAACAAATTCCCAAAATCCCCCAAAATTCCCCCAAAATTCCCCCCAAATTGAAAACAAATTCCCCAAATCCCCCAAAATCCCCCAAAATTGAAAACAAATTCCCCAAAACCCCCAAAATTCACCCCAAATTGGAAACAAATTCCCCAAATCCCCCAAAATTCCCCCCAAATTGAAAACAAATTCCCCAAATCCCCAAAATCCCCCCAAAATTCCCCCCAAATTGAAAACAAATTCCCCAAATCCCCCAAAATCCCTCTAAATTCCCCCCAAATTGAAAACAAATTCCCCAAATTCCCCAAATTCCTCCAAAATTGAAAACAAATTCCCCAAAATCCCCCAAAATTCCCCCCAAATTGAAAACAAATTCCCCAAAATCACCCCAAATTCACCCCCAAATTGAAAACAAATCCCCCAAATCCCCCAAAACCCCCAAAATTCACCCCCAAATTGAAAACAAATTCCCCAAATCCCCCAAAATCCCCCAAAATTCAAAACAAATTCCCCAAAATCCCCAAAATTCACCCCCAAATTGAAAACAAATTCCCCCAAAATCCCCCAAAATTCCCCCCAAATTGAAAACAAATTCCCCAAAATCCCCAAAATTCCCCCCCAAATTGAAAACAAATTCCCCAAAATCCCCAAAATTCCCCCCAAATTGAAAACAAATTCCCAAAACCCCCAAAATTCCCCCCAAATTGAAAACAAATTCCCTAAATCCCCCAAAATTCACCCCCAAATTGAAAACAAATTCCCCAAAATCCCCCAAAAATTCACCCCCAAATTGAAAACAAATTCCCCAAATCCCCCCAAATTGAAAACAAATCCCCCAAATCCCCCAAAATCCCCCAAAATTCAAAACAAATTCCCCAAATCCCCCAAAATTCCCCCCAAATTGAAAACAAATTCCCCAAATCCCCCAAAATTGAAAACAAATCCCCAAAATTCCCCCCAAATTGAAAACAAATTCCCCAAATCCCCCAAAATCCCCCAAAATTCAAAACAAATTCCCCAAATCCCCCAAAATTCCCCCCAAATTGAAAACAAATTCCCCAAATCCCCCAAAATTCACCCCAAATTGAAAACAAATCCCCCAAATCCCCCAAAACCCCCCAAAATTCCCCCCAAATTGAAAAGAAATTCCCCAAATCCCCCAAAATCCCCCAAAATTCAAAACAAATTCCCCAAAATCCCCAAAATTCACCCCCAAATTGAAAACAAATTCCCTAAATCCCCCAAAATTCCCCCCAAAATTGAAAACAAATTCCCCAAATCCCCCCAAAATTTTCCCCAAATTGGAAACAAATTCCCCAAATCCCCCAAATCCCCCAAAATTCACCCCAAATTGAAAACAAATTCCCCAAATTCCCCAAAATCCCCCAAAATTCACCCCAAATTGAAAACAAATTCCCCAAATCCCCCAAATTTCCCCCCAAATTGAAAACAAATTCCCCAAATCCCCCCAAAATTCACCCCCAAATTGAAAACAAATTCCCCAAAATCCCCAAAATTCCCCCCAAATTGAAAACAAATTCCCCAAAATCCCCCCAAAATTCACCCCCAAATTGAAAACAAATTCCCCAAATTCCCCAAAACCCCCAAAATTCACCCCAAATTGGAAACAAATTCCCAAAACCCCCAAAATCCCCCCCAAATTGAAAACAAATTCCCCAAATCCCCCAAATCCCCCAAAATTCAAAACAAATTCCAAAACCCCCAAAATTCACCCCCAAATTGAAAACAAATTCCCAAATTCCCCAAAATTCCCCAAAATTCCCCCCAAATTGAAAACAAATTCCCCAAATCCTCCAAAATTGAAAACAAATCCCCCAAATCCCCCAAAATCCCCCGCAGTCCCACCTGGTCGTCGTTGCCGAGCACGTGCGCGACGAGGTCGTCGGGGGCCAGCAGAGCCCCGGCCCGGCGCAGCCGCAGCCGCGGGAAGAGCCCCGAGCCGAGCGAGAAGCGCTGGGCCGCCCGCGCGCACAGCGAGCGCACGCTGGCCTCCTGGCTGCCAGGAACACAGGAGACAGTCGGGGAATATTCCGGGATTTGGGGGAATTTTGGGGATTTTTGGGGGATTTTTAAAAGGATTTTTCTGAATTTTTGTGAATTTTTTCTGAATTTTTTGAGAGTTTTTTGAGATTTTTAAAGAATTCTTAGGAGATGTTTTGGTGAATTTTTTTAATTTTTCAAGAATTTTTTTGGACTTTCCAGAGGATTTTTTTGAGATTTTTGGGGGATTTTTTGGGGGAATATTTTTGGAATTTTTAAAGAATTTTTCTGAATTTTTGTGAATTTTTTCTGATTTTTTTTGAGAATTTTTGGGGATTTTTGAAGAATTTTTAGGGGATGTTTTGGCGATTTTATTTAATTTTTCAGGATTTTTTTTGGACTTTCCAGAGGATTTTTTTGAGATTTTTCGGGGAATTTTTAAAGGATTTTTCTGAATTTTTGTGAATTTCTTCTGATTTTTTTGAGAATTTTTCGGGATTTTTTGAGAATTTTTGGGGGATGTTTTGGCGATTCTTTTGAAATTTTTGAGAATTTTTGGGGACTTTCCAGAGGATTTTTTTGAGACTTTTTTGGGAATTTTTTGGGCGTTTTTAGAAGATTCTTTGAGGATCTTTTGAGGATCTGCAGCCGCAGCCGCGGGAAGAGCCCCGAGCCGAGCGAGAAGCGCTGGGCCGCCCGCGCGCACAGCGAGCGCACGCTGGCCTCCTGGCTGCCAGGAACACAGGAGACATTCGGGGGATATTCGGGGATTTTGGGATTTTTTGGGGATTTTTAAAGGATTTTTCTGAATTTTTGTGAATTTTTTTCTGAATTTTTTGAGGATTTTTTTGTGATTTTTTGAGAGTTTTTAGGAGATGTTTTGATGAACTTTTTTAATTTTTCAAGAATTTTTTTGGACTTTCCAGAAGATTTTTTTGAGATTTTTTGGGATTTTTTGGGGAAATTTAAAGGATTTTTCTGAATTTTTGTGAATTTTTTCTGAATTTTTTCATGATTTTTTGAGAATTTTTAGGGGATGTTTGGGTGATTTTTTTGGAATCTTTCAGGAATTTTTAAAGACTTTCTAGAGGATTTTTTGGGATTTTTTGGGATTTTTTAAGGATTTCTGTGAATTTTTTCTGAATTTTAGGACAATTTTTTGGGATTTTTTGGAGAATTTTTAGGGGATGTTTTGGCGATTTTTTTTTAATTTCTCAGGAATTTTTTGGGACTTTCTAGAGGATTTTTTGAGATTTTTCGGGATTTTTTGGGAATTTTAAAAGGATTTTTCTAAATTTTTGTGAATTTTTTCTGAATTTTTTGAGGATTTTTTCATGATTTTTTGAGAATTTTTAGGGGATGTTTGGGTGATTTTATTTGATTTTTTCAGGAATTTTTTGAGACTTTCTAGAGGAATTTTTGGGGATTTTTTTGGGAGTTTTTAAGGATTTTTGTGAATTTTTTATGAATTTTTTGAGGATTTTTTAGTGATTTTTTGAGAATTTTTAGGGGATGTTTGGGTGATTTTATTGGAATTTTTCAGGAATTTTTTGGGACTTTCTAGAGAATTTTTTGGAGATTTTTCGGGATTTTTTGGGGAATTTTTAAAGGATTTTTCTGAATTTTTGTGAATTTTTTTTCTGAATTTTTTAAGAATTTTTCAGGATTTTTTGAGAATTTTTGGGGGATGTTTTGGCGATTCTTTTGAAATTTTTGAGAATTTTTGGGGACTTTCCAGAGGATTTTTTTGAGACTTTTTTGGGAATTTTTTGGGTGTTTTTAGAAGATTCTTAGAGGATCTTTGAGGATCTTTTGAGGATTCGCAGCCGCAGCCGCGGGAAGAGCCCCGAGCCGAGCGAGAAGCGCTGGGCCGCCCGCGCGCACAGCGAGCGCACGCTGGCCTCCTGGCTGCCAGGAACACAGGAGACATTCGGGGGATATTCGGGGATTTTGGGATTTTTGGGGGATTTTTAAGGATTTTTAAAGGATTTTTCTGAATTTTTGTGAATTTTTTTCTGAATTTTTTGAGGATTTTTTTGTGATTTTTTGAGAGTTTTTAGGAGATGTTTTGGTGAACTTTTTTAATTTTTCAAGAATTTTTTTGGACTTTCCAGAAGATTTTTTTGAGATTTTTTGGGGAAATTTAAAGGATTTTTCTGAATTTTTGTGAATTTTTTCTGAATTTTTTGAGGATTTTTTCATGATTTTTTTGAGAATTTTTAGGGGATGTTTGGGTGATTTTTTTGGAATCTTTCAGGAATTTTTTGGACTTTCCAGAGGACTTTTTTGAGATTTTTTTGGGGGATTTTTTGGGGGGAATTTTTAAAGGATTTTTCTGAATTTTTGTGAATTTTTTTCTGAATTTTTTGAGAATTTTTGGGATTTTTTGAGAATTTTTGGGGATGTTTTGGCGATTCTTTTGAAATTTTTGAGAATTTTTGGGGACTTTCCAGAGGATTTTTTTGAGACTTTTTTGGGAATTTTTTGGGCGTTTTTAGAAGATTCTTTGAGGATCTTTTGAGGATCTGCAGCCGCAGCCGCGGGAAGAGCCCCGAGCCGAGCGAGAAGCGCTGGGCCGCCCCGCGCGCACAGCGAGCGCACGCTGGCCTCCTGGCTGCCAGGAACACAGGAGACATTCGGGGGATATTCGGGGATTTGGGGAATTTTGGGAATTTTTTTGGGGATTTTTAAAGGATTTTTCTGAATTTTTGTGAATTTTTTCTGAATTTTTGTGGGTTTTTCTGAATTTTTTGAGGATTTTTTTGTGATTTTTTGAGAATTTTTCGGAGATGTTTTGGTGAATTTTTTTCATTTTTCAAGAATTTTTTTGGACTTTCCAGAGGATTTTTTTGAGATTTTTGGGGGATTTTTTGGGGGAATTTTTTTGGAATTTTTAAAGGATTTTTCTGAATTTTTGTGAATTTCTTCTGATTTTTTTAAAAATTTTTCGGGATTTTTGAAGAATTTTTAGAGAATGTTTTGGCGATTTTTTAAATTTTTCCGGATTTTTTTGGAACTTTCTAGAGGATTTTTTTGAGATTTTTTGGGGGAAATTTTTAAGGATTTTTGTGAATTTTTGTGAATTTTTTCTGATTTTTTTGAGAACTTTTGGGGATTTTTGGAGAATTTTTAGGGGATGTTTTGGTGATTTAATTTTTCAGGATTTTTGGGGGACTTTTTGGGGAATAATTTGGGAATTTTTAAAGGATTTTTCTGAATTTTTGTGAATTTCTTCTGACTTTTTGAGAATTTTTTGGGATTTTTGAAGAATTTTTAGAGGATGTTTTGGCGATTTTTTTAATTTTTCAGGACTTTTTTGGGACTTTCTAGAGGATTTTTTTGAGATTTTTCGGGATTTTTTGGGGAATTTTTAAAGGATTTTTCTGAATTTTTGTGAATTTTTTTCTGAATTTTTTGAGAATTTTTTGGGATTTTTTGAGAATTTTTGGGGGATGTTTTGGCGATTCTTTTGAAATTTTTGAGAATTTTTGGGGACTTTCCAGAGGATATTTTGAGACTTTTTTGGGAATTTTTTGGGCGTTTTTAGAAGATTCTTAGAGGATCTTTTGAGGATCTTTTGAGGATCTGCAGCCGCAGCCGCGGGAAGAGCCCCGAGCCGAGCGAGAAGCGCTGGGCCGCCCGCGCGCACAGCGAGCGCACGCTGGCCTCCTGGCTGCCAGGAACACAGGAGACATTCGGGGGATATTCGGGGATTTGGGGGAATTTTGGGAATTTTTTTGGGGATTTTTAAAGGATTTTTCTGAATTTTTGTGAATTTTTTCTGAATTTTTGTGGGTTTTTTCTGAATTTTTTGAGGATTTTTTCGTGATTTTTTGAGAGTTTTTAGGAGATGTTTCGGTGAATTTTTTAAATTTTTCAAGAATTTTTTTGGACTTTCCAGAAGATTTTCTTGAGATTTTTGGGGGATTTTTTGGGGGAATTTTTAAAGGATTTTTCTGAATTTTTGTGAATTTTTTTCTGAATTTTTTGAGAATTTTTTGGGATTTTTTGAGAATTTTTGGGGATGTTTTGGCGATTCTTTTGAAATTTTTGAGAATTTTTGGGGACTTTCCAGAGGATTTTTTTGAGACTTTTTTGGGAATTTTTTGGGTGTTTTTAGAAGATTCTTAGAGGATCTTTTGAGGATCTTTTGAGGATCTGCAGCCGCAGCCGCGGGAAGAGCCCCGAGCCGAGCGAGAAGCGCTGGGCCGCCCGCGCGCACAGCGAGCGCACGCTGGCCTCCTGGCTGCCAGGAACACAGGAGACAGTCGGGGGATATTCGGGGATTTGGGGGAATTTTGGGAATTTTTGAGAATTTTTAGGGGATTTTTGTGGTTTTTTTCTGAATTTTTGTGGTTTTTTTCTGAATTTTTTGAGGATTTCTTTGTGATTTTTTGAGAACTTTTAGGAGATGTTTTGGTGAACTTTTTTAATTTTTCAAGAATTTTTTTGGACTTTCCAGAAAATTTTTTTGAGATTTTTGGGGGATTTTTTTGGGGAATTTTTTGGGAATTTTTAAAGGATTTTTCTGAATTTTTGTGAAATTCTTCTGATTTTTCTGAAAATTTTTCAGGATTTTTAAAGAATTTTTGGGGGATGTTTTGGCGATTTTTTTAATTTCTCAGGAATTCTTTGGGACTTTCTAGAGAATTTTTTGAGATTTTTTGGGGAATTTTTAAAGGATTTTTGTGAATTTTTTCAGAATTTTAGGAGAATTTTGCGGGATTTTTTGAGAATTTTTAGGGGATGTTTTCACGATTTTTTTTGAAGTTTTTCAGGAATTTTTTGGGACTTCCTAGAGGATTTTTTTGAGATTTTAAAGGATTTTTTTGGGAATTCTTTAAAGGATTTTTCGGAATTTTTCTGAATTTTTTCTGAATTTTTTGAGAATTTTTGGGATTTTTTAGAATTTTTAGGGGATGTTTTGGTGGATTTTTTTAATTTTTCAGGAATTCTTTGGGACTTTCTACAGGATTTTTTTGAGATTTTTGGGGATTTTTTGGGAATTGTTTAAAGGATTTTCTGAATTTTTGTGAATTTTTTCTGAATTTTAGGAGATTTTTCCGTGATTTTTTGAGAATTTTTAGGGGATGTTTGGGTGATTTTTTTGGATTTTTTCAGGAATTTTTTGGGACTTTCTAGAGGATTTTTTGGGAGTTTTTAAGGATTTTTGTGAATTTTTTCTGAATTTTTTGAGAATTTTTCGGGATTATTAGAAAATTTTTAGGGGATGTTTTCACGATTTTTTTGAAATTTTTCAGGAATTTTTTGGGACTTTCTAGAGGAATTTTTGGGGATTTTTTGGGACTATTTAAGGATTTTTGTGATTTTTTTCTGAATTTTTTGAGAATTTTTTGGGATTTTTTGAGAATTTTTAGGGGATGTTTTTGCGATTTTTTTGGAATTTTTCAGGAATTTTTTGGGACTTCCTAGAGGATTTTTTTGGGATTTTTCGGGATTTTTTTGGAATTTTAAAAGGATTTTTCTAAATTTTTGTGAATTTTTTCTGAATTTTTTGAGGATTTTTTCGTGATTTTTTGAGAATTTTTAGGGGATGTTTGGGTGATTTTATTTGATTTTTTCAGGAATTTTTTGAGACTTTCTAGAGGAATTTTTGGGGATTTTTTGGGAGTTTTTAAGGATTTTTGTGAATTTTTTCTGAATTTTTTGAGGATTTTTTTGTGATTTTTTGAGAATTTTTAGGGGATGTTTGGATGATTTTTTTGGAATTTTTCAGGAATTTTTTGGGACTTTCTAGAGGATTTTTTGGAGATTTTGGGGGGAATTTTTAAAGGATTTTTTGTGAATTTTTTTCTGAATTTTTTGAGAATTTGTCGGGATTCTTTGTGAATTTTTAGGGGGTGTTTTGGCGATTTCTTTGGAATTTTTAGGGAGGTTTTTGAGAATTTTGGCGGATTTTTGGGGGGATTTTTTGTGATTTTTTTCTGAATTTTTTAACAATTTTTTGAGCATTTTTTGAGGCTTTTTAGGTTTTTTTTTTCTTTTTTTGGGATTTTTGAGAACTTTTTCACGATTTTTTCAAGGATTTTTTGAGGATTTTTTGTGATTTTTTTTAAACAAGTTTTGGAGAATTTTTTGAGAATTTTTGCGGATTTTTGGGGGATTTTTTGGGAAGTTTTGGAGGATTTGGGGAGATTTTTTGAGAGATTTTTTGCCGATTTTTTTGAGAATTTATTGGTGATTTTTTCTGAGGATTTTTTGAGGATTTTTTTGGGATTTGCAGCCGCAAATGCTCCAGAATTCTTGTGGAAAACTTGGGAATTTTTTTAGGGATTCTTAGAGGATTTTTGGGGATTTTTTTTTTTTTTTTGGTGAATTTTGGGGGATTTTTTTTCAGGGATTTTTGTGAATTTTTTGTGAATTTTTCACAAAATTTTCAGGATTTTTTTTTTGATTTTTTGGTGAATTTTTTACAGGTTTTTCCTGATTTTTTGGGGGAGTTCTTGGAGATTTTTATCCGGAATTTGGTTTGAGAAGTTTTGAGGCAATTTGACGGATTGATCGGAGGATTTTTACTGAATTTTCCAGGATTTTTGGAGGATTTTTATTTGACATTTTTTGAGGGGTTTTTTTTGGAATTTTTTTTTCGGGAGTTTTTGAGGATTTTTAAGGAATTTTTTGTGATTTTTGGAGTCTTTTTTGGGAAATGTTGAAGACTTTAAAAGGGATTTTTAAAGGATTTTTTGAGGATTTTTTGGGTGAATTTTTTAGGGATTTTTTGGAAGATTTTTGTCCGGAATTTTTGGAAGATTTTTGGTTTTGGATTTGTTGACATTTTTTTGTGATTTTTTTTTCTGAATTTCATTTGGAGTGTTTTTTTTTTTTTTTTTTTTTGGATTTTTGGTGAATTCTTTGGTGAATTTTATGGAATTTTGGGAGGATTTTTGGAGAATTTTTTGCATTTTGGGGGGATTTTTTGAGGATTTTTGGGGAGGTTTTTGGGGGATTTGGGGGGATTTTGGGGGGGTTTTTTGAGAATTTTTGTGGGAAATTTTTGGGGCATTTTTTGGGATTTTTGGGAAATTTTTTGAGGATTTTTGGGGCATTTTTGGGGATTTTTGTGGGATTTTATGGGGATGTTTTGGGGGATTTATTAAGACTTTTTTTATTATTTTTTGAGTATTTTTTAAAATTTTATTTGGGGTTTTTTTGCATTTTTTGGAAGATCCTCTGAGAATCTTTCGGGATTCTTTTGTGAACTCTTGAGAATTTTGGGGGGATTTTTTTGGAGAATTTTTTTTTGGTTTTTTGAGGAATTTTTGGGGATTTTTTTGGAGATTTTTGGAGGACTTTTGTGGGATTTGGGGGAATTTTTGGTGGATTTTTTGAGGATTTTTTGAGATTTTTTCCTGAATTTTTAAGAATTTTGAGGGGATTTTTAAAGATTTGGGGGGAATTTTTGGAGAAATTTTTCAAATTTTTTTTCATTTTTGGGGGGATTTTTTAAAGATTTTTTGAAAATTTTTAAATTATTTTAGTTTTGGATTTTTTGAGATTTTTTCTGAATTTTTAAGAATTTTGAGGGGATTTTAAAAAATTTTGGGGGGGAATTTTTGGAGAATTTTCTCAAATTTTTTTGCGTTTTTGGGGGGATTCATTAAAGATTTTTCGAGGATTTTTTAACGATTTTGGTTTTGGAATTTTTGAGATTTTTTTTCTGAATTTTCCAGGATACTTTGGGGATTTTTTTTCTGAATTTTGGGGGATTTTTGCTGAATTTTTTTGAATTTTTGGGGATTTTTCGGGAGTTCTTTGAGGAAGTTTTTGGGGGGTTTTTTAGGAATTCTGTGGGATTATTTGGTGAACCTTTTGGTGAATTTTTTGGCATTTTTGGGGGGATTTTTGGAGGATTTTTTCGCATTTTTGGGGGATTTTTTGAGGCTTTCCTCGGGTTCTTCGAGGGATTTCTTTGGGATTTTTTTCAGGAATTGCGAGGGGGAATTTACGGGATTTTTTTTTTTTTGCAGGGATTTTTTGGGGATTTTTTAACAGGAATTTTGGGATCAAAAAACCGTGGAATTCTCACCTGGGCACCACCGGGATGAGGAAAACGTCGTCCTGGATTCGGATCCGGATCCTCAGGGTGGGAATTGGGGAAGAAATCCCGGAAAATTCCGGATTTTTGGAGGACTTCGGGACATTCCCAGAAAATTCCGGATTTTTTGACGGATCCGAAACGTTCCCAGAAAATTCCGGATTTTTGGAGGAATTTGGGACATTCCCAGAAAATCCGGGAATTTGGGAAGAATTCCCCAAAATTTCCTGTTGCTCTTCGGGTTCGTCCCCAAAATCCCCCAAATTTTGGGATTCTCGAGTTGAAATCCTGGGATTTCCAAAGTTGGGACTTTTGGGAGCTCGAAATTCCCGGAATTCCCGGAAATTCTTCCGAGCTTTTTTTCGGGATGGGCCCAAATCGTCTTCCAGCCAATCCTCCAACTCCAGGAATTCTTCCTCGGGAATTAAGGCGGAAATTTGGGGAATTTTGGGGTTTTCTGAGGGAATTTGGGGGTTTTCTGAGGGAAAACCGGGATTTTCTGAGGGAAATTTGGGGTTTTTTGATGGAAATTTGGGATTTTTTGATGGAAATTTTGGGGTTTTTGATGAAAAATTGGGATTTTCTGATGGAAATTTGGGATTTTCTGAAGGAAAATTCGGATTTTCTGATGGAAATTTGGGGTTTTCCGAGTTGGGTTTTCCTGATTTTCCCAAGTTTTGGTTTTTTTTCCTCATTTTCAGCTTCTGGATTTCGTTGGCGCTTTCCAGGGGCTCCGACCCCAAAATTTGGGATTTGGGAATCGTCAGGAGAGGCTGGAAAAAAGGGGAAAAAAAAAATCTGGGATTAGTCTGGAAAAATTTAAAAAAAAGAGATTTAAAAGGAGAGAAAAGAGAAAAAAAAAATCTGAAAAAAAATCCGAAAAATATTCTACAAAATCTTTTACAAATCCTAAAAAGGAGGAAAAAAATTCAAACCTGTGGAACAAATCCTACGAAAGTGAGAAAAAAAGAGGGAAAAAAGAGGGGAAAAAAGGGAAAAAGAAGAAAAAAAACAAACCCCAAAAAACCCCTGAAAAATAAAATTCTGAAAAAGATTTTAAAAACAAATTCTAAAAAGGAGAGAGAAAAAGAGAAAAACCTGAAAAAAAATCAGAAAAAAAAATTCGGAAAAACGAAAAAAAAATTCAGCAAAAAAATTCCCCAAAAATACCTGAGAAAAACCAGAAAAACATCGGAAAAATATAAAACAAAAATAACGAAATAATCCAAGAAAATTCCAAAAAAGTCCAAAAACGAGCCCCGAAAAAAATCTGAAAAAAATACCGAAAAAAAATCCTCAAAAAATCCCGAAAAACTGCCGGAAATTCCCGGAAATCTGCCGGAAATTCCCGGAAATCTGCCGGAAATCCCCGGAAATCTGCCGGAAATCCCCGGCAATCCGCCGGAAATCCCCGGCAATCCGCCACCTCTCAGTCCCATTTTCTGGCGGAGCAGCGTCCGCGTGTCGGTGACGCTCTGCCAGGTCTCGGCGTCCAGCTCGGCCCCGAAGTTCCCCAACCACTCCTGCAACGTCTCCAGCGGGGTCCGGCCCTGCAAAAACGGGGAGAATTCCCATTTGGGGAAAAAGTCCAGGAATTTGCCGAGAAATTCCGGGAATTTTGGGGGGGTTGGGGGGTGAAATTCCTGGAATTTTGGGGTGAATCGCAGGGATTTGGGGGTTTGGGGGGTGAATTTCCGGGAGTTTTGGGGTGGATTTCAGGGATTTGGGGGTTTGGGGGTGAATTTCTGGGAATTTTACGGATTTTGGGGTGAAATTTGGGAATTTTGGGGATTTTGGGGTGAAATCCTTGGAATTTTGGGGTGGATTTTACGGATTTTGGGGTGAAATCCTTGGAATTTGGGGGTAAATTTCCAGGAATTTTGGGGGGTTTGGGGGTGGAATTCCAGAATTTTGGGGTGAATTCCAGGAATTTGGGGGCAAAACTCTGGGAATTTTAGGGGGTTTGGTGTGGAATTCTGGGAATTGTGGGGTGAATTTTTGTGAATTTTGGGGGTTTTGAGGAGGAATTCTGGGAAATTTGGGGGTTTTGGTGTGGAATTCCAGGAATTCCAGAGTGAATTCTGGGAATTCTGGGAATTTTGTGGTGAATTCCAAGAATTTTGGCAGTTTTGGGGTGAAATTCTTGGAATTTTGGGGTTCTTGCGATGGAATTCTGGGAATTTTAAAGTTATGAGGTTGGAATTCTGGGAATTTTGGGAGTTTGGGGGTGGAATTCCAAGAAGTTTGGGGGTTTTGAGGTGAATTTCAGGGATCTTAGGGGGTTTGGGGTGAAATTTCAGGGAATTTTGGGGTGAATTTCAGGGATTTTGGGGATTTTTTGGGTAAAATTCCCAGAATTTTGAGGTGAATTCTGGGAATTTTTGGGCTTGGGGGAGGAATTCCAGGAATTTTGGGGTGAATTCTGGGAATTTTGGGGGTTTTGGGGAGGAATTCTGGGAATTTTGGGGTGAATTCCAGGACTTTGGGAATTTTTTAGGAGGAATTCCAGGAATTTTGGGGTTTCGGGGAGAAATTCTGGGAATTTTGGGGGTGTATTCCAGGAATTTTGGGGGGTTCGGGGTGGAATTGAGGAGAAAAATCTAAAAAAAAATCCGAAAAAAATCTGGAAATAATCTGAAAAAAATTTTTAATAAATCCGAAAAAAATCCCCAAAAATCTGAAAAAAAATCCCCCAAAAAACTGGGAAAAAAATCCCCCAAAATTCCCATAAATTCCTGGATTTCCCCCTCCCCGCGGCGTTCCTGGCGGGGATGTCGGAATTTGGGTGGGTGATCCCCTCCCAGCCCGGCCCCCAAACACCTCCCGAAATGTCCCCAAAAAACCCTGGGAAAAATCCCAAAAATTCATGAAAAAAAATCCAAAAAAAATAATTTAAAAAAATTTAAAAATCCGAAAAAAATCTGAAGAAAATCGGGAAAAAAATTGGAAAAAAATCGGAAAAAATTTCAAAATTGATCCAAAATACCCTGAAAAAAAATCTGGAAAAGTCCTTTAAAAATACTAAAAAATTCCAAGAAAAATCCTGAAAATAATCGGAAAAAAAAGAGAAAATTTGGGGGGAAAAAATCAAAATCACAAGAAAATCCTAAAAAAATTTTTAAAAAAATCCTAAAAAACAGAAGAAAAATCAAAAAAAAAAAGTCTGAAAAAAATCCTAAAAAATCTGATTAAAAAAAAAAATCTGAAAAGATCTGGGGGGAAAAAAAATCCCCAAAAAATGGAAGAAAAATACGAAAAAAATCGGAAAAAAAATCGGAAAAAAAATCGGAAAAAAATTTCAAAACCAATCCAAAATACACTGAAAAAAAAACCTGAAAAAGTCCTTAAAAAATACTAAAAAATTCAAGAAAAATTCTGAAAAGAATCAGAAAAAAAGAGAAAATTTGGGGGGAAAAAAATCAAAATCACAAAAAAATCCTAAAAAAGTACCAAAAAAAAAATCCGAAAAAATTCCTAAAAAACAGAAGAAAAATCTGAAGAAAAATCTGAAAAAAAATCTGAAAAAAAATTCATAAAAAACCTGATCAAAAAATAAAAGCATCTGAAAAGTTCTGGGGAAAAAAATCCTAAAAAAATGGAAGAAAAATCAAAATAAAAATCGAAAAAATCGGAAGAAAAATCAAAAAAAATCTGATCAAAAAATCTGAAAAAATAAAAAAAAACCCAAAAAACCAAAACAAAACCAACCAAACAAACAAAAAAAAACCTGAAAAAAATTCCGAGAAGACCCAAAAAATCCAGGAAAACAAATCCTAAAACGAATCTCCTTAAAAATTTGGAAGAAAAATCCGGAAAAAAAAAAATCTGAAAAAAAATCTGAAAAAAATTCTTAAAAAACTAAAAAAAAAAACAAAAACAAACAAAAAAAAAACCTGAAAAAAATCCGAGAAGACGCAAAAAATCCAGGAAAACAAATCCTAAAACGAACCCCCTTCAAAATTTGGAAAAAAAAAATCCAGAAAAAAAAAAAATCAGAAAAAAATAAAAAACCCCCAAAAAACCAAAACCAAACCAAACAAACGAAAAAAAAAACCTGAAAAAAAATCCGAGAAGACCCGAAAACTCCAGGAAAACAAATCCTGAAACGAATATCCTTAAAAATTTGGAAGAAAAATCCGGAAAAAAAAAAATCTGAAAAAAAATCTGAAAAAAATGAAGAAAACCCAAAAAACCAAAACAAAATTAAATAAACATTAAAAAAAACCTGAAAAAAAATCCGAGAAGACGCAAAAACTCCAGGACAACAAATCCTAAAACGAACCCCCTTCCAAATTTGGAAGAAAAATCCAGAACAAAAAAAATCTGAAAAAAAATCTGAAAAAAATTCTTAAAAAACTAAAAAAAAAACCAAAAACAAACAAACAAAAAAAAAAACCTGAAAAAAATCCCGAGAAGACGCAAAAAATCCAGGAAAACAAATCTTAAAACGAACCCCCTTCAAAATTTGGAAGAAAAATCCGGAAAAAAAAAATCTGAAAAAAAATCTGAAAAAAATGAAAAAAACCCAAAAAACCAAAACAAAATTAAATAAACATTAAAAAAAACCTGAAAAAAAATCCGAGAAGGCCCGAAAAATCCAGGACAACAAATCCTAAAACGAATCTCCTTAAAAATTTGGAAAAAAAATCCAGAAAAAAAAAATCTGAAAAAAAATCTGAAAGAAATTCTTAAAAAACCAAAAAAAACCAAAACAAAACCAAACAAACAAAAAAAAAACCTGAAAAAAATTCCGAGAAGACCCGAAAAATCCAGGACAACAAATCCTAAAACGAACCGCCTTCAAAATTTGGAAAAAAAAAAATCCAGAAAAAAATAAAAAAAATCAGAAAAAAATAAAAAACCCCCAAAAAACCAAAACCAAACCAAACAAACGAAAAAAAAAAACTGAAAAAAAATCCGAGAAGACCCGAAAAATCCAGGAAAACAAATCCTGAAACGAATCTTTTTAAAAATTTGGAAGAAAAATCCGGAAAAAAAAAAATCTGAAAAAAAATCTGAAAAAAATGAAAAAAACCCAAAAAACCAAAACAAAATTAAATAAACATTAAAAAAAACCTGAAAAAAAATCCGAGAAGACGCAAAAACTCCAGGACAACAAATCCTAAAACGAACCCCCTTCCAAATTTGGAAGAAAAATCCAGAACAAGAAAAATCTGAAAAAAATTCTTAAAAAACCAAAAAAAACCAAAACCAAACCAAACAAACAAAAAAAAAACCTGAAAAAAATTCCGAGAAGACCCGAAAAATCCAGGACAACAAATCCTAAAACGAATCTCCTTAAAAATTTGGAAAAAAAATCCAGAAAAAAAATGAAATCGGAAAAAAATAAAAAACCCCCAAAAAACCAAAACCAAACCAAACAAATGAAAAAAAAAAACCTGAAAAAAAATCCGAGAAGACCCGAAAAATCCAGGAAAACAAATCCTGAAACGAATCTTTTTAAAAATTTGGAAAAAAAATCCAGAAAAAAAATGAAATCGGAAAAAAACCCTGAAAAAACCTCCAAAAAAAAGGAAAAAACCCCCAAAAAAACCCGAAAACAATAAAAATAAATCCCCCTCTCCCCCCCGCGCTGACCTTGGCGTCGGTGGCGGCGAGGCTGGCGCCGCTGCGGATGAGGAAGCGCGCCACGGCCAGGCGGCCCGAGGCCAGGGCGTCGTGCAGCGGCGTGATGCCCTCGCAGCCCGCGCCGCCCGCGTCGTCCAGCGCCGCCCCCCGCGCCACCAGCAGCCGCGCCACCTCTGCCGGGGCACCGGACACGGCAGCTGCCGCCCCGGCCCCGGCCCCGGCCCCGAGCCCCGAGCTCATCCCGGATCCCATTCCCCATCCCGGATCCCATTGCCCGGCCCCGAGCCCATCCCCGAGCCCCGAGCCCATTCCCGATCCCAGATCCCATTCCCCATCCCGGATCCCATTCCCCGGCCCCGAGCCCAGCCCCGAGCCCTGACCCCGTTCTCCATCCCTGACCCCACTCCCAAGCCCTGATCCCATCCCCAATCCCTGATCCCATTCCCATTCCCGATCCCTGATCCCATCCCCAAGCCCTGATCCCATTCCCGATCCCTGATCCCATTCCCCAAGCCCTGATCCCATTCCCGATCCCGGATCCCATTCCCCAAGCCCTGATCCCATTCCCGATCCCTGATCCCATTCCCCAAGCCCTGATCCCATTCCCGATCTCTGACCCCATTCCCGATCCCTGACCCCATTCCCGATCCCTGATCCCATTCCCGATCCCTGATCCCATTCCCCAAGCCCTGATCCCATTCCCGATCTCTGACCCCATTCCCGATCCCTGACCCCATTCCTGATCCCGGATCCCATTCCTATTCCCAATCCCATTCCTGATCCCGTTCCCCATCTCTAATCCCGTTCCCGACCCCAATCCCTGATCCCATTCCTGATCCCGGATCCCATTCCCGATCCCTGACCCCATTCCCGATCCCATCCCCGATCCCTGACCCCATTCCCGATTTTTCCCCCCAATCCCCATCCCCGTCCCATCCCCGCCCCCATTCCCAGTCTCAATTCCCGATCCCGGATCCCATTCCCGATTTTTTCTCCCCCGATCCCATTCCCGATTTTTTCCCCCGATCCCATTCCCAGTCTCAATTCCCGATCCCGGATCCCATTCCCGATTTTTTTCCCCCCGATCCCATTCCCGATTTTTCCCCCCGATCCCATTCCCCGTCTCAATTCCCGATCCCGGATCCCATTCCCGATTTTTCCCCCCGATCCCATTCCCCGTCTCAATTCCCGATCCCGGATCCCATTCCCGATTTTTCCCCCCGATCCCATTCCCCGTCTCAATTCCCGATCCTTCACCTCAATCCTGATTTTTTTCCTCCCCAGAATTTTTTTGGGAATTTTTTCAACCACTTTTTTTGGGGGGGGGGGAATTTTTTTTTGGGATTTCTCCAATTTCTGGGATTTCTCCCGGTTTTTCTGGGATTTTTTTTCCAGGATTTTTTCCCCTCAATTTTTGGGATTTTTTTTTTCCTCCCGATTTTTTCCCGGGATTTTTTCCCGGGATTTTTCAGGATTTGCCCTCAGATTTTTCTCCTTCTCGCCTCAAAACTTTCCAGGATTTTCCCCCCAAATTTCCAGGAATTTTTTCCCCCAATTTTCGGGATTTTTTCCCCTTTTTTCGTGCGGATTCCCCACGGAAATTTCGAGGATTTTCCCCCTCCAAGTTTTTTGGGGATTTCCCCCTCAAATTTCTGGGATTTTTCCTCTTTTTTTCCATTTTTCCTCCAATTTTTTGGGATTTCCTCCAATATTTGGGATTTTCCCTCTCCAATTTTTCAGATTTCTCCCCCAAATTCCTGATTTTTTTTCCCCAATTTCAGGGATTTTTTCCCCCTTTTTTTGGGGAATTTCCACCTAAATTTTTTTGGCATTTCCTCCAATTTTTTCGGGATTTTCTCTCCCTGATTTTTCGACATTCCCACGGAAATTTTTCCCACTCTATTTTTGAGATTCCTCCCCGATTTTATTTTCGCTTTTTTTTTGATTTTTTCCCCCCCAAAATTTTGGATTTTCCCCCAATTTTGGAAGATTTTTTCCCCCCCCGAATTTTGGAATTTTTTCCCCGATTTTTTTTTACTTTTCCTCCCAATTTTTTCCCAATTTTTTCCGGGATTTTTCTGGGGTTTCCCCCCCAAACTTTTTTTTGGGGAATTTTTCCCAAAACCCCCCAAATTCTCCCCAAAACCTCACCCAGATGCCCGTGATTGGCGGCCTCGTGCAGCGGGGTCCAGCCGCAATAATCCCGAGGATTCACGGGGTGGCCCTGAGAAAACGGGATTTTTCCGGGAATTTTGGGAATTTTGGGGATTTTGAAGGAATTTTGGGAATTTCCTTCAGGAATTCTGGGATTTTTTGGGGAATTTCCTTCAGGAATTTGGGGATTTTTAGGGAATTTTGGGAATTTCCTTCAAGAATTTTGGGATTTTTTGGGAATTTTGGGGGAAAAGTGCGGATTTTTAAGGAATTTTGGGAATTTCCTTCAGGAATTTTGAGATTTTTAAGGAATTTTGGGGGAATTTCCTTTGGGAATTTTGGGAATTTTTTTGAGAAATTTTTGAGAATTTCCTTCAGGAATTTGAGGAATTTTTTTGGAATTTCCTTCAGGAATTTGGGGCTTTTTTGGGGATTTTGCAAATTTCCTTCAGGAATTTTGAGATTTTTAAGGAATTTTGGGGGAATTCCCTTCAGGAATTTTGGGATTTTTTTGGGAAATTCTGTCAGGAATTTTGGGAATTTTTTATGAAATTTTGGAAATTTCCTTCAGGAATTCTGGGATTTTTTTTGGAATTTCCTTCAGGAATTTTGGGAAATTTTGAGAATTTCCTTCAGGAATTTGGGGATTTTTCGGGGAATTTCCTTCAGGAATTTGGGGATTTTTTGGGAATTTTGAGAATTTTCTTCAGAAGTTTTGGGATTTTTTTTGAAATTTGGGAATTTTTCTGGGATTTGTTACGAAGTTGTGAGAATTTCCTTTGGGAATTTTGGGATTTTTTTTTGGGAATTTCCTTCAGGAATTTTTTCATTTTTTGGGAATTTCCTTCAGGAATTTGGGGATTTTTTTGGGAATTTCTTCAGGAATTTTTTTTGGAATTTCCTCCAGAAATTTTGGGATTTTTTGGAATTTCCTTCAGGAATTTTTTCATTTTTTGGGAATTTCCTTCAGGAATTCTGGGATTTTTTGGGGAATTTCCTTCAGGAATTTTTTTTTGGAATTTCCTTCAGGAATTTTGGGATTTTTTGGGAATTTCCTTCAGGAATTTTGGGATTTTTTGGGAATTTCCTTCAGGGATTTTGAGATTTTTTATGAAATTTTGACAATTTCCTTCAGGAATTTTGGGAATTTTTTTGGAATTTCCTTCAGGAATTTTGGGATTTCTTGGGAATTTCCTACAGGAATTTTTTCATTTTTTGGGAATTTCCTTCAGGAATTTGGGGATTTTTTTGGGAATTTCCTTCAGGAATTTTGGGATTTTTTGGGGAATTCCTTCAGGAATTTTGGGAAATTTTGAGAATTTCCTTCAGGAATTTGGGGAATTTCTGCGGAATTTCCTTCAGGAACTTTTGGGATTTTTTTGGAAATTTCCTTCGGAATTTCGGGTTTTCTTGGAGAATTCTGGGGAACTGGATGGAATTTTGGGCGCTTTGGGTTTTCTCTCACCTGGTCCAGGTACTGCCGGACCCTTTTGACGTCGCCCTCGATGCAGGCGCGGTGCAGGGGGGTCTCGCCCCGCTCGTTCCGACGGTTCCACTGCTGCAAAAATTGCGGAATTTCCCGGCATTTTTAGGAATTTTGGGGAAATTTTCCGGCTTGGGAGAAGCTCCCAAGGAATTCTTGGGGTTTTGGGGGGTTCTCGATGTATTTTGAGAGGATTTTGGGGCTTTTGAGGGGAAATTCAGAAGTTTTGAGGGGAAATTGGGGAATTTTGAGAAGATTTGGGGGATTTTTGAGGGGAAATTGGGGAATTTTGAGAAGATTTGGGGGATTTTGGGGAGAAACTTGGGAATATTAAGGGGAAATTTGGGAATTTTGAGAGGTTTGGGGAGTTTCGAGGGGATATTTGGGATTCTTGGGAGGATTTGGGGGTTTTGAAGGGAAAATTGGGAACTCTGAGAGGATTTGGGGGGGGCTTGAGGGGAAATTCAGGAATTTTGAGATGAATTTGGGAGCTTTGAGGGGAAATTTGGGAATTTTGAGGGGAAATGTGGGAATTTTGAGGTGATTTGGAGCATTTTGAAGGGAAATATTGGGGGTTTGAGGGGAAATTCGGGAACTTGGGGGATTTGGGAATGATTTTGGGGAGTTTTATGGAATTTGGGGGGAATTTTGGGAGTTTCCCTCACCCTGTTGCTGCGGCGTCTCCCGGGGACACTTTTGGGGTAACCCTCGAGATCCTCGTCCTCTTCCTCTGGAAAAAAACATCCCCAAATCCCTCCAAATTCCTAAAAATTCCCCCCAAAATTCCCCAAATCCCAAAAAAATCCCCCCGAAATTCCCTTTAAACCCCCAAAATCCTCCCAAAATCCCAAAAAAATCCCCCCAAACCCTCTGAAAACCCCTAAAAATTCCCCAAAATCCCCTGAAAATTCCCTTTAAACCCCCCAAAATTCCCTTGAAACCCCAAAAATTCCCTTTAAACCCCCAAATTCCCCCAAATTCCCTTGAAACTCCAAAAATTCCCTCCAAAATTCCCTTTAAATCCCAAAAAAACTCCAGAAACTCCATTTACACCCCAAAAATTCCCTTTAAACCTCCAAAAATCCCAAAAAACCCCTTTAAAAACCCCAAAAATTCCCCTCCAAATCCCCCAAAAATCCCTTTAAAAACCCCAAAAATCCCCCAAAAATTCCTCCAAAAATCCCCCCCAAAATCCCTTTGAACCGTCAAAAATCGCCCCCAAAAACTCCTTTCAAAAACCCCAAAAATCTCCCCAAAGTTCCCTTTAAAAACCCTCCCAAAATTCCCCTTAAACCCCAAAAAATCCCCTGAAAACTCCAAAACCTTCCCAAAATTCCCTTTAAACCCCCCAAGAAAACCCCCAAAATTCCATTTATACCCCAAAAAATCCACCAAAAATTCCCTTTTAACACTACAAATCAAAAAAGCTCCCGTCAAACACCAAAAATCCCCCAAAAATTCCTTTCAACCCCCCAAAAAACCCCGAAAATTCCCTTCATACCCCCAAAATTCCCATTTGAACCCAAAAATCCCCCCAAAATTCCCTTTAAACCCTGAAGATCCCCCCAAAAATCCCCTTAAATCCCCCCAAAAATCCCTTTAAACCCTAAAATTCCCTTTAAAACCTAAAAATCCCTTAAAACCCCAAAAAACCCCCAAAACTTCCCTTTAAACCCCCTAAATCCCCAAAAATTTCTTTTAAACCCCCCAAAAACTCCCCAAATTCCCTTTATACCCCCAAAAACTCCCTTCATACCCCCAAACTTCCCATTTGAACCCAAAAAACTCCAAAAAATTCCACTTAAACCCCCAAAATCCCTTTCAAACACCCAAAAATCCCAAATTATTCCCTTTAAACGCCCAAAATCCTCCAAAATACCCTTTAAACCCCCAAAATCCCCAAAAAATTCCCTTTAAAAACTCAAAAATCCCCCAAAAATTCCATTTAAACCCCCAGAATTCCCTTTAAATCCCCAAAAATCCCTTTTAAACTCCCAAAAATCCCCCAAAATCTCTTTAAAAACCCCAAAAATCTCCAAAAATCCCTTTAAACCCCCCAAATTCCCCCCAAAATTCCCTTTAAACCCCAAAAATCCCCCCCAAAATTCTCTTTTCACACTAAAAATCAAAAAACTCCCTTGAAACCCCAAAAATCCCCAAAAAATTCCCTTTAAACCCCAAAATTCCCATCTGAACCCCAAAAATTCCCCCAAAAAATTCCCTTAAAACCCGTAAAAATCCCCCAAAATCCCTTTAAAAGCCCCAAAAATCCCAAAAAAATCCATTTAAACCCCAAAATTCCCATCTGAACCCCAAAAATCCCCAAAAATCCCTTAAACCCCAAAAATCCCCCAAAATTCCCTTAAAAGCCCCAAAATTCTCTTAAACTCTAAAAATCCCCCAAAAAAATTCCCTTTTCACACTAAAAATCAAAAAAACTCCCTTTAAACCCCAAAAATCCCCAAAAAATTCCCTTAAAAACCCCCAAAATCCCCCAAAATTCCCTTAAAAGCCCCAAAATTTCCCTTAAACCACAAAAATCCCTTAACCCCCCCAAAAATCCCCAAAAATTCCCTTTAAAAACCCCAAAATCCCAAAAAATTCCCTTTAAGAGCCCCAAAATTTCCCTTTAAACCCCAAAATCCCCCAAAAATCCCTTTAAACTCCCAAAAATCCCCCTTTAAAAACCCCAAAAATCCCCCAAAATCCCCTTTAAAAGCCCCAATTCGCTTTAAACCCCCCAAAACCCCCCAAACTTCCTTTTAAATCCCAAAAATCCCTTTAAAAGCCCCAAAAATCCCCCAAAATTCCCTTTAAACCCCTCAAAATCCCCCAAAAGTCCCCTTTAAAAACCCCAAAAATCCCCAAAAATTCCCTTTAAAAGCCCCAAAAATCCTCTTAAACGCCAAAAATCCCTTAAAAACCCCCAAAAAACCCCAAAAATCCCTTTAACCCCCCAAAAATCCCCAAAATTCCCTTTAAAAACCCCAAAATCCCAAAAAATTCCCTTTAAAAACCCCAAAATTTCCCTTAAACCCCAAAATCCCCCCAAAAATCCCTTTAAACTCCCAAAAATCCCCCTTTAAAAACCCCAAAAATCCCCCAAAATCCCCTTTAAAAGCCCCAATTCGCTTTAAACCCCCCAAACCCCCCCAAAATTCCCTTTAAATCCCCAAAAGTCCCCTTTAAAATCCCCAAAAATCCCCCAAAATCCCCTTTAAAAGCCCCAATTCGCTTTAAACCCCCCAAAACCCCCCAAACTTCCTTTTAAATCCCAAAATCCCTTTAAAAACCCCAAAAATCCCCAAAAATTCCCTTTAAAAGCCCCAAAAATCCTCTTAAAACGCCAAAAATCCCTTAAAAACCCCAAAAATCCCTTTAACCCCCCAAAAATCCCCAAAAATTCCCTTAAAAACCCCAAAATCCCAAAAAATTCCCTTTAAAAACCCCAAAATTTCCCTTTAAACCCCAAAATCCCCCAAAAATCCCTTTAAACCCCCCAAAAATCCCCCTTTAAAAACCCCAAAAATCCCCCAAAATCCCCTTTAAAAGCCCCAATTCCCTTTAAACCCCCCAAAACCCCCCAAAATTCCTTTAAATCCCCAAAATCCCTTTAAAAGCCCCAAAAATCCCCCAAAATTCCCTTTAAACCCCTCAAAATCCCCAAAAGTCCCCTTTAAAAACCCCCAAAAATCCCCAAAAATTCCCTTTAAAAGCCCCAAAAATCCTCTTTAAACCCCAAAAATCCCTTTAAAAACCCCAAAAAACCCCAAAAATCCCTTTAACCCCCCAAAAATCCCCAAAAATTCCCTTTAAAAACCCCAAAATCCCAAAAAATTCCCTTTAAAAGCCCCAAAATTTCCCTTTAAACCCCAAAATCCCCCAAAAATCCCTTTAAACCCCCCAAAAATCCCCCTTTAAAAACCCCAAAAATCCCCCAAAATCCCCTTAAAAGCCCCAATTCCCTTTAAACCCCCCAAAACCCCCCCAAAATTCCCTTTAAATCGCCAAAAGTCCCCTTTAAAATCCCCAAAAATCCCCCAAAATCCCCTTTAAAAGCTCCAAAAATCCCCTTTAAACCCCAAAAATCCCTTTAAAAACCCCAAAAATCCCCAAAAATTCCCTTTAAAAACCCCAAAAATCCCCAAAAATCCCCTTTAAAAGCCCCAATTCCCTTTAAACCCCCCAAAACCCCCCAAAATTCCCTTTAAATCCCAAAAATCCCTTTAAAAACCCCCAAAACCCCTAAAAATCCCCTTTAAAAACCCCAAAAACCTTTTAAATTCCCTTTAAAACCCCCAAAAATCCCCTTTAAACGCCAAAAATCCCTTTAAAAACCCCAAAAATCCCTTTAAACCCCCAAAATCCCCAAAAATTCCCTTTAAAAGCCCCAAAATTTCCCTTTAAACCCCAAAAGTCCCTTTAACCCCCCAAAAATCCCCAAAGAATTCCCTTTAAAAACCCCTAAAATCCCAAAAAATCCCCTTCCAAAGCCTCAAAAAATTCCCTTTAAAAACCCCCAAAATCCCCAAAAATCCCCTTTAAAAACCCCAAAAATCCCCCAAAAATTCCCTTTAAAAACCCCAAAATCCCAAAAAATTCCCTTTAAAAGCCCCAAAATATCCCTTTAACCCCCCAAAAATCCCTTTAACCCCCCAAAAATCCCCAAAAAATTCCCTTTAAAAACCCCAAAAATCCCCCAAAATCCCCTTTAAAAACCCCAAAAATCCCTTTAAAAACCCCAAAAACCCCCAAAAATCCCTTTAAACCCCAAAAATCCCTTTAAAAACCCCAAAAATCCCAAAAAATCCCTTTAAAAACCCCAAAAACCCCCCAAATTCGCCCCAAAATCGCCCCGAATTTCCCTCACCGCTCTCCGACAGCTCCGACTCCGACTCCGAATCTTCCTCCTCCTCCTCCTCCTCCTCCTCCTCCTCCTCGTCCTCCTCCTCCTGCAGGTGGTTTTGGGGGTCCCCGCCCAGTTTTTCGAGGGTCTCCTGGGCGCCTTCGGGGTCCCCGGCCCGGAGCTGCTGAGCCCGGAGCCGCCGCAGCACCCGCCGCTGGAAAAAACGGGAATTTCGGGCTGGAAAGGGCCCGAAAATAACCCCCCGAAAAAAATCCTCCCGAAAAAAATCCTCCCCAAAAAAATCCTCCCCAAAAAAATCCTCCCCAAAAAAATCCCAAAATCACCAAAAAAAAACCCCCAAAATATACCCCAAAAAAAAAAAACTCCCAAAAAAAAAAATCCCGGAAACAATCCCAGAAAAATCCCCAAATCGGGAATTTTGGGAGGGAAGGATTCCAAAAAAAAATCCCAAAAATGGCTCCAAAAAAAAAAGCCGCAAAAATATCCCCAAACAATCCCCAAAAGACCAAAAAACAACAACAAAAAAAAACCTCAAAAAATTCCCAAAATCCTGAAAAAAATCCCAAAAGATCGAAAAATTTAAAAAAAGAACAAAACGAAAAAAATCCCAAAATTGTCCTGAAAAAAACTCGGGAATATTCCCAAAAAATAATCCCCCCAAAAAATCCCTAAAAAACCCCAAAACTGCTCCGAAAAGCCCCAGGACCTGGCGCTGGAAAATCAGGAATTTTGGATGGAAAAAAAATTCCCCAAAATAGCCCAAAAATCGCCCAAAACCGGCCCCCGTCAAAAAAACCAAAATTTCCAAAAAATTCCCCCCAAAAATTCCCAAATTTCCCCCCAAATTAAAAAAAAATCCAAAAAAATCCCCTAAAAATCAGGAAAAAATCCCCAAAAATTTGCAAAAAAAAAAATCCCAAATGAATTTCCCAAATTCCCCAAAATTCCACCAAAAAAATCCCAGAAATTTTAAAGAAGATCCCAAAAAAATTTCTCTAAAAACTCCTAAAAAAGAGGAAAAAAACTAAAAATGCCCCAAAAAATCCCCAAAGATGCCTTAAAAATTCCCAAAAAATTCCTGAAAAAATCCCAAGAAATTCCCAAAATTCCCCAATTTTCGCAAAATTCCCAAATTTTTCCAAAAAATTCCCAAAATTCCCAAAAAATCCTCTAAAAACCCCTTCAAAACGCTTAAAAATCAGAAAAAACCCTGAAAAATCCTAAAAAAATCCCAAATTTTCTAAAAATTTTCCCCAAAATTTTCTAAAAAATTCCCAAAATTCCTCCCAAAAAATCCCAGAAAATTCCAAAAAAAATTCTCCAAAAAACCCCCCCAAAAAAAAAAATCCCAAAAGATGCCGCAAAAATTCCCGAAAAATTCCGGAAAAGATCCCAAAAAATTCCCAAATTTCCAAAAAATTCCCAAATTTTTCTAAAAAATTCTAAGAATTCCCCCCAAAAAATTCTCCAAAAACCCCTTAAAAACGCTTAAAAATCAGAAAAAAAACCCAAAAATTCCTAAAAAAATCCCCAAAATTCCCAAAAAAATCCCCAAAATTCCCAAATTTTCTTGAAACTCCCACAATTCCCAAATTTTTTCGAAATTCCCACAATTCCCGAATTTCCGGACCTGGAGCCGCGTGTCGCCGGCGGCCCGGGCACAGCTGAGAACCGCCAGATCCCAAAAAACCCCGAAAAAGCCTAAAAAATTCCAAAAAAATCCAAAATTCCCCAAAAATCCCCAAAAATCCCAAAACGTCCCAAAATTTTCCAAAAATTTCCCGAAATTTCTCCAAAAAATTCCCAAAATTCCTCAAAAAAATTCCCAGCAATTTCCAAAAAAAAAAAAATTCCAAAAAAATTCTCCAAAAATCCCTAAAAATCAGAAAACCCTAAAAATTCCCAAAAAATTCCAGAAAAAAAGTCCCAGAACTCCCAAATTTCCCAAAATTCCCAAATTTTCCCAAAAAATTCTCGCAATTCCCCCCCAAAAATTCTCAAAAAATTCTCCAAAAACCCCTTAAAAGCACTTAAAAATCAGAAAAAAACCCCTAAAAATTCCTAAAAAAAATCCCCAAAATTCCCAAAAAAATCCCCAAAATTCCCAAATTTTCTCGAAATTCCCGCAATTCCCGAATTTCCTGACCTGGAGGCGCGGGTCGCCGGCGGCCCGGGCGCAGGCCAGGGCGTTCCTGAGCGGGGGCAGCAGCCGCGCCGGGGCCGAGCCCGAATCCTCCAGCGCCGCGGCCACGTTCAGCCACGTGCCGCACTCCTGGGGGAGCATTATGGGATGGATCCGGGAATTCGGGATTCGGGATCGGGAATTCGGGATTCGGGAATTTGGGATTTGGGAATTCGGGATTCGGGATCGGGAATTCAGGATTCGGGATCCGGGAATTTGGGATTCGGGATGGGGGAATTGGGGATTTGGGAATTTGGGATTTGGGAATTTGGGATTTGGGAATTTGGGATTCGGGATCGGGAATTTGGGATTTGGGATGGGGAATTCGGGATTTGGGATTTGGGAATTTGGGATTTGGGAATTTGGGATTTGGGATGGGGGAATTTGGGATTTGGGATTTGGGATTTGGGAATTCGGGATTCGGGATGGGGAATTTGGGATTTGGGATGGGGAATTTGGGATCCGGGAATATGGGATTTCTGGGGATTGATGGATGGATTTCTGGGATTTCTGGGATTCACTGATGGGATTTGGGATGGGGAACGGGGTCAGGGTTTGGGATTTGGGATTCTGGGGATTTGGGATTTGAAGATTTCGGATGCGGGGATTTGGGATTTGGGATCAGAGATTTGGGATCCTGGGGATCCGGGATTTCTGGGATTGGAGATCAGGAATGGGATCAGGGATTTTTGGGATTTGGGATTTCTGGGATTTTTGGGATTTGGGGATTTGGGGATTTGGGCTCTGGGATTTGAGTTTGGGGTCAGGGATTGGGAAATTCGGGGATTCGGGAATTTGCCGTCTTGGGATGGGCAATTTGGGAATTGGGGATCAGGAACTGGGGAATTTTGGGATGGGAATTTCGGGAATTTGGCATCAGGAATTGGGGAATTTGGGAATTGAGGACTCCGGGATCCTTCCCACCTCCAGGGGTTCCCCTTTCCTGAGCTCCAGCTCCTTCTGGAAGTGCTGCAGGGCCCGGGAATGTTCTCCCAGATCCCGGAATGTCGTGGCCAGGGAAACGTGGATCACGGCCAGATCCCGGCCCGGGACACCCAGGGACTCGGCCATCGACAGCTGGGGGGAGAAAACGGGGGGGAAATGGGAAATTTGGGAGGGAAAATGGGGAGAAACGGGGAAATTTGGGAAATTTGGGATGAAAAAGGGAAAAAAGGGGGAAAAAGGGGGAAAAAATGGGAAATTTGGGAGGGAAAATGGGGAGAAACGGGGAAATTTGGGAAATTTGGGATGAAAAAGGGAAAAAGGGGGAAAAAAGGGGAAAAATGAGAAATTTGGGAGGGAAAATGGGAAAAAGGGGAAAAAACGGGAGAAAATGGGAAATTTGGGATGAAATGGGGAAAAACAGGGAGAAAATGGGGGGAAATGGGATAAAATGGGAAAAAAAACCATGGAAAAAATGGGAAATTTGGGAGGAAAAATGGGGAGAAACGGGGAAATTTGGGAAATTTAGGAGGAAAAATGGGAAAAAGGGGGAAAAAGGGGAAAAAATGGGAAATTTGGGAGGGAAAATGGGGAAAATGGGGAAAAAATGGGAGAAAATGGGAAATTTGGGATGAAGTGGGGAAAAACAGGGAGAAAATGGGGGGAAATGGGATAAAATGGGAAAAAAAACCATGGAAAAAATGGGAAATTTGGGAGGAAAAATGGGGAGAAACGGGGAAATTTGGGAAATTTAGGAGGAAAAATGGGAAAAAGGGGGAAAAAAGGGGGAAAAAATGGGAAATTTGGGAGGGAAAATGGGGAAATTTGGGAAATTTAGGAGAAAAAAGGGGAAAAAGGGGGAAAAAAGGGGAAAAAATGGGAAATTTGGGAGGGAAAATGGGGAATATGGGGAAAAAAAGGTGAAAAAATGGGAAATTTGGGGAGAAAAATGGGAAAAAGGGGAAAAAATGGGAGAAAATGGGAAATATGGGATGAAGTGGGGAAAAACAGGGAGAAAATGGGGGGAAATGGGATAAAATGGGAAAAAAACCATGGAAAAAATGGGAAATTTGGGAGGAAAAATTGGGAAATAATGGGAAAAGGGAAGAAAAAATGGGGAAAAAACGGGGGAAAAAATGGGAAATTTGGGATGAAATGGGGAAAAAATGGAAAAAGGGAAGAAAAAAGGGGGAAAATGGGAAATTTGGGAAGAAAAACGGGGAGAAACGGGGAAATTTGGGAGGGAAAATGGGAAAAGGGGGAAAAAGGGAAAAAAAGGGGAAAAAAGGGGGGCAAAGGGGAAAAAATGGGGAAAACGTGGGAAAAAGGGAAATCCTCCCCCCAAAAATCCATAAAATCCCCGGAAAAAATCCCCAAAAATTCTCCTCAAAATCCCCCCAAAATCAAAAAAAAATCCCTCCCCAAACAATTCCCACAAAATATAAAAAACCCCAAAACAATCTCCAAAAAATTCCAAAAACATCCCCTCAAAACCAAAAAAAAAACCCCCCCAAAATCCAAAAAATATTCCAAAAAAATCCAAAAAAATGCCAAAAACCCAAAAAAGAAAAAACCAAAATAATCTCGAAAAAATTCCAAAAAATTCCCAAAAAATCCCCCCAAAACCAAAAAAAGGCAACAAAAAATCCCAAAATTCAAAAATCCCCCAAGAAATCCCACCAAACCCAAAAAAAAACCCCCCAAAATCCCCCAAAATTTCCAAAAAATCCCAAGAAAATCCCCCAAAAAAATCTCCAAAAAAACTTCCAAAAATCCACCCAAAAGATCTCCCAAAAAATCCCGAAAAAATCCATAAAATCCCCCAAAAATCCCCAAAAAATTTCCAAAAAATCCCAAAAACATCTCCTGAAAAATACCGAAAAAAACCCATAAAATCCCCCAAAAAATCCCAAAAAATCCTGAAAAACCCATAAAATCCCCCCAAAAAATCCCGAAAAGATCCATAAAATCCCAAAAAAATCCCCAAAAAATCCTGAAAAAATCCATAAAATCTTCCCCCAAAATCCCCTAAAAATCCCAAAAAATTTCCAAAAAAATCCAAAAAAAATCCCCCAAAAAATCCCGACAAAAATCCATAAAATCCCCAAAAAAATCCCCAAAAAATCCCCAAAATCCTCCAAAAATCCTCAAAATCCTCCAAAAATCCACCCAAAAATCCCCCAAAAAATCCCCAAAAACCCATAAAACCCCCAAAAAGTCCCCCAAAAAATCCCGAAAAAATCCATAAAATCCCCCCAAAAAATCCCCCCAAAATCCCGTCCATCCCGTCCATCCCTCCATCCGTCCATCCGTCCATCCCGTCCATCCGTCCATCCCGTCCATCCCGTCCATCCGTCCATCCCGTCCATCCGTCCATCCCGTCCATCCCTCCATCCGTCCATCCCGTCCATCCCGCCCATCCCGTCCATCCGTCCATCCCGTCCATCCCGCCCATCCCGTCCATCCCGCCCATCCCGCCCATCTGTCATCCGTCCATCCCGTCCATCCGTCCATCCCGTCCATCCCGTCCATCCGTCCATCCGTCCATCCGTCCATCCGTCCATCCGTCCATCCGTCCATCCCGTCCATCCCGTCCATCCGTCCATCCCGTCCATCCCGTCCATCCGTCCATCCCGTCCATCCGTCCATCCCGTCCATCCGTCCATCCGTCCATCCCGTCCATCCCGTCCATCCCGTCCATCCGTCCATCCCGTCCATCCCTCCATCCGTCCATCCCGTCCATCCCGTCCATCCCGTCCATCCGTCCATCCCGTCCATCCCGTCCATCCCGTCCATCCGTCCATCCGTCCATCCCGTCCATCCCTCCATCCGTCCATCCGTCCATCCCGTCCATCCGTCCATCCCGTCCATCCGTCCATCCGTCCATCCCGTCCATCCGTCCATCCGTCCATCCCGTCCATCCGTCCATCCGTCCATCCCGTCCATCCGTCCATCCCGTCCATCCGTCCATCCGTCCATCCCGTCCATCCGTCCATCCGTCCATCCCGTCCATCCGTCCATCCCGTCCATCCCGTCCATCCCGTCCATCCGTCCATCCGTCCATCCGTCCATCCCGTCCATCCCGTCCATCCCGTCCATCCCTCCATCCGTCCATCCCGTCCATCCGTCCATCCGTCCATCCCTCCATCCGTCCATCCCGCCCATCCCGTCCATCCGTCCATCCGTCCATCCCGTCCATCCATCCATCCCGTCCATCCCGTCCATCCCGTCCATCCCGTCCATCCCGTCCATCCGTCCATCCCTCCATCCGTCCATCCCGTCCATCCCGTCCATCCGTCCATCCCGTCCATCCGTCCATCCGTCCATCCCGTCCATCCGTCCATCCCGTCCATCCCGTCCATCCCGTCCATCCGTCCATCCGTCCATCCGTCCATCCCTCCATCCCGTCCATCCCGTCCATCCCGTCCATCCCGTCCATCCGTCCATCCCGTCCATCCCGTCCATCCGTCCATCCGTCCATCCGTCCATCCCGTCCATCCGTCCATCCGTCCATCCGTCCATCCCGTCCATCCCGTCCATCCCGTCCATCCCTCCATCCGTCCATCCCGTCCATCCGTCCATCCGTCCATCCCTCCATCCGTCCATCCCGCCCATCCCGTCCATCCGTCCATCCGTCCATCCCGTCCATCCGTCCATCCCGTCCATCCCGTCCATCCGTCCATCCCTCCATCCCGTCCATCCCGTCCATCCCTCCATCCCGTCCATCCGTCCATCCGTCCATCCCGTCCATCCCGTCCATCCGTCCATCCCGTCCATCCCGTCCATCCCGTCCATCCGTCCATCCCGTCCATCCCGTCCATCCGTCCATCCCGCCCATCCCTCCATCCGTCCATCCCGTCCATCCCGTCCATCCGTCCATCCCGTCCATCCCGTCCATCCGTCCATCCCGTCCATCCGGTCCATCCGTCCATCCCGTCCATCCCGTCCATCCCGTCCATCCCGTCCATCCGTCCATCCCGTCCATCCGTCCATCCCGTCCATCCCGTCCATCCCGTCCATCCCGTCCATCCCGTCCATCCGTCCATCCCGCCCATCCCTCCATCCGTCCATCCCGTCCATCCCATCCATCCCGTCCATCCGTCCATCCCGTCCATCCGTCCATCCCGTCCATCCCGTCCATCCCGCCCATCCCGCCCATTCCGGCCGCTCCTCACCTGTTCCTGGTAGTAGCCGGCGGCGCGGCGGAAGTGGCCCAGGCGGGCCAGGCTGTCGCCCAGGCGCTCCAGCAGCGACAGCGCCGCCGGCGACGGCGCGATGCCCGACAGGCGCCGAGCGCTGCGGCACGCCCGCGACGCTGGGGGACAGCGGGGACGTCAGGGGACAGAGGGGACAGCGGGGACACTGGGGACACTGGGGACAGCGGGGACAGAGGGGACAGCGGTGACAGTGGGGACAGCGGGGACACTGGGGACACTGGGGACAGCGGGGACACTGGGGACACTGGGGACAGCGGGGACAGAGAGGACAGCGGTGACAGTGGGGACAGTGGGGACAGCGGGGACACTGGGGACACTGGGGACAGCGGGGACAGCGGGGGGACACTGGGGACACTGGGGACAGTGGGCACAGCGGGGACATGGAGGGGATTGGGGACATTTGGGATGTTTGGGGACATTAGGGACATTAGGGACATTGGGGACATCAGGGACATTGGGGACATCAGTGGGATTGGGGACAATGCGGACACTCAGGGGACAGCAGGGACAGCGGGGGGATTGAGGATACTGGGGACGTTGAGGGGATTGGGGACAATGGGGACACTCGGGGACATGGGGGACATTGAGGATGTTGGGGACATCGGGGACACCCAGGGACATTTCGGCACATTGGGGACATTTGGGGACACTTTGGGGACACTTGGGGCCATTTTGGTGCCACGTGGGGACACTTTGGTGCCACCTGATGCATTCAGGGGGCACTTGGGGACACCCTGGGGACACTCTGGGGACACTTTGGGGACACTTTGGGGACACTCTGGGGACACTTTGGGGACACTTTGGGGACACTCTGGGGACACTCTGGGGACACCCTGGGGACACTTTGGGGACACCCTGGGGACACTCTGGGGACACTCTGGGGACACTTTGGGGACACTTTGGGGACACTGTGGGGACACTCTGGGGACACTTTGGGGACACTTTGGGGACACTCTGGGGACACTCTGGGGACACTTTGGGGACACTTTGGGGACACTCTGGGGACACTCTGGGGACACTTTGGGGACACTCTGGGGACACTCTGGGGACACTCTGGGGACACTCTGGGGACACTGTGGGGACACTTTGGGGACACTCTGGGGACACTCTGGGGACACTTTGGGGACACCTTGGGGACACTCTGGGGACACTTTGGGGACACTCTGGGGACACTCTGGGGACACTTTGGGGACACTCTGGGGACACTTTGGGGACACTGTGGGGACACTTTGGGGACACTTTGGGGACACTTTGGGGACACTCTGGGGACACTCTGGGGACACTCTGGGGACACCTTGGGGACACTCTGGGGACACTTTGGGGACACTCTGGGGACACTCTGGGGACACTTTGGGGACACTTTGGGGACACTCTGGGGACACTTTGGGGACACTGTGGGGACACTCTGGGGACACTCTGGGGACACTTTGGGGACACTCTGGGGACACTTTGGGGACACTGTGGGGACACTCTGGGGACACTTTGGGGACACTCTGGGGACACTCTGGGGACACTGTGGGGACACTCTGGGGACACTCTGGGGACACTCTGGGGACACCTTGGGGACACTCTGGGGACACTTTGGGGACACTCTGGGGACACTTTGGGGACACCCTGGGGACACTCTGGGGACACTGTGGGGACACTCTGGGGACACCCTGGGGACACTCTGGGGACACTTTGGGGACACTTTGGGGACACTGTGGGGACACTCTGGGGACACTCTGGGGACACTCTGGGGACACTCTGGGGACACCCTGGGGACACTCTGGGGACACTCTGGGGACACTCTGGGGACACTTTGGGGACACTTTGGGGACACTCTGGGGACACTTTGGGGACACTGTGGGGACACTCTGGGGACACTCTGGGGACACTTTGGGGACACTCTGGGGACACTCTGGGGACACTCTGGGGACACTCTGGGGACACTTTGGGGACACTTTGGGGACACTTTGGGGACACTCTGGGGACACTCTGGGGACACCTTGGGGACACTCTGGGGACACTCTGGGGACACTCTGGGGACACTCTGGGGACACTGTGGGGACACTTTGGGGACACTTTGGGGACACTGTGGGGACACTCTGGGGACACTTTGGGGACACTGTGGGGACACTTTGGGGACACTCTGGGGACACTCTGGGGACACTTTGGGGACACTTTGGGGACACTTTGGGGACACTTTGGGGACACTCTGGGGACACTCTGGGGACACTCTGGGGACAGTCTGGGGACACTCTGGGGACACTTTGGGGACACTCTGGGGACACTCTGGGGACACTGTGGGGACACTGTGGGGACACTCTGGGGACACTTTGGGGACACTCTGGGGACACTCTGGGGACACCCTGGGGACACTCTGGGGACACTCTGGGGACACTCTGGGGACACTTTGGGGACACTTTGGGGACACTCTGGGGACACTTTGGGGACACTGTGGGGACACTCTGGGGACACTTTGGGGACACTCTGGGGACACTTTGGGGACACTCTGGGGACACTCTGGGGACACTCTGGGGACACTCTGGGGACACTTTGGGGACACTTTGGGGACACTTTGGGGACACTCTGGGGACACTCTGGGGACACCTTGGGGACACTCTGGGGACACTCTGGGGACACTCTGGGGACACTCTGGGGACACTGTGGGGACACTTTGGGGACACTTTGGGGACACTGTGGGGACACTCTGGGGACACTTTGGGGACACTGTGGGGACACTTTGGGGACACTCTGGGGACACTCTGGGGACACTTTGGGGACACTTTGGGGACACTTTGGGGACACTTTGGGGACACTCTGGGGACACTCTGGGGACACTCTGGGGACAGTCTGGGGACACTCTGGGGACACTTTGGGGACACTCTGGGGACACTCTGGGGACACTGTGGGGACACTGTGGGGACACTCTGGGGACACTTTGGGGACACTGGGGACACTCTGGGGACACTCTGGGGACACTCTGGGGACACTTTGGGGACACTCTGGGGACACTTTGGGGACACTGTGGGGACACTCTGGGGACACTGTGGGGGACACTTTGGGGACACTGTGGGGACACTTTGGGGACACTGTGGGGACACTCTGGGGACACTGTGGGGACACTTTGGGGACACTCTGGGGACACTCTGGGGACACTCTGGGGACACTGTGGGGACACTCTGGGGACACTTTGGGGACACTTTGGGGACACTCTGGGGACACTCTGGGGACACTCTGGGGACACTCTGGGGACACTCTGGGGACACTTTGGGGACACTTTGGGGACACTTTGGGGACACTCTGGGGACACCTTGGGGACACTCTGGGGACACTCTGGGGACACTCTGGGGACACTCTGGGGACACTGTGGGGACACTTTGGGGACACTTTGGGGACACTGTGGGGACACTCTGGGGACACTTTGGGGACACTGTGGGGACACTTTGGGGACACTCTGGGGACACTCTGGGGACACTTTGGGGACACTTTGGGGACACTTTGGGGACACTTTGGGGACACTCTGGGGACACTCTGGGGACACTCTGGGGACAGTCTGGGGACACTTTGGGGACACTCTGGGGACACTCTGGGGACACTCTGGGGACACTCTGGGGACACTCTGGGGACACTTTGGGGACACTCTGGGGACACTCTGGGGACACTCTGGGGACACTTTGGGGACACTGTGGGGACACTCTGGGGACACTGTGGGGACACTTTGGGGACACTGTGGGGACACTTTGGGGACACTGTGGGGACACTTTGGGGACACTCTGGGGACACTCTGGGGACACTCTGGGGACACTGTGGGGACACTCTGGGGACACTTTGGGGACACTTTGGGGACACTCTGGGGACACTCTGGGGACACTTTGGGGACACTCTGGGGACACTGTGGGGACACTCTGGGGACACCCTGGGGACACCCTGGGGACACTCTGGGGACACTCTGGGGACACTTTGGGGACACTTTGGGGACACTCTGGGGACACTCTGGGGACACTCTGGGGACACTGTGGGGACACTTTGGGGACACTGTGGGGACACTCTGGGGACACTTTGGGGACACTCTGGGGACACTCTGGGGACACTCTGGGGACACCTTGGGGACACTCTGGGGACACTCTGGGGACACTCTGGGGACACTCTGGGGACACTTTGGGGACACTCTGGGGACACTCTGGGGACACTTTGGGGACACTCTGGGGACACTCTGGGGACACTCTGGGGACACTGTGGGGACACTTTGGGGACACTGTGGGGACACTCTGGGGACACTTTGGGGACACTGTGGGGACACTTTGGGGACACTTTGGGGACACTCTGGGGACACCCTGGGGACACTTTGGGGACACTCTGGGGACACTCTGGGGACACTCTGGGGACACTGTGGGGGACACTCTGGGGGACACTGACCGTGCCGCAGGCTCTGCCGGAGCTGCCGGCTCTGGTCGCTCTCGGGGCTCCCCAGCGCTAGGGCGCGGCGCAGCGCCCGCCTGGCGCCCTCAAAGTCCCCCAGGGACAGCAGCACCTGCAACGGAATTCCCAAAAAAAATCTCCGGCATTCCCAAAAAAATTCCCGGAATTCCCCCCCGGAAAAAAAATCCCCCCCTAAAAAAACCCGTCAAAATTCCGGCGGGAAAAACACAAATTTCGGTGCCACTTGGGATGTTCCGGTGTCTCCAAGGACAGGAGAAGCCGAGGGGATCCCAGAAATTCCTGGGAATTCTGGCAATTCCATGGAATTCCCGAAAAAAATCCCGGAATTCCCAAAAAAAACCCCTCCAAATTGGAGCGAGAATCCCAAAATTCCAGAGTCGGCTCAAAATCACCCAGGGGCAGCAAAACCTGGAAAAGAATTCCCAAAGAAATCCTCAAAATGTTCAATGGAATTCCCAAAATTCCAGAGAATTCCAAAGAAACCCTGGAATTTCCAGGGAAAAATCTTCCCCCGAAAAAGCTCCGAATTGCGGCGAGAATCTCAAGGTTTTGGTGCCAATTTGGATGTCCCGGAGTTCTCCAGGGGACAGGGATCCCGAAAATTCCCGGGAATTCCCAAAATTCCAAGGAAAAATCCCAGAAATTCCATGGAATTCCAAAAAACACCAGGAAAATCCTTAAAAAATCACCGCGAAAATCCCAAAAAACACCAAAAAAAATTCGGAAAAATTCCAAAAAAATCGCCAAAAATTCCCAAAAAATTCCCCAAAAAATCCCCCCAAAATTCCCCAAAAAATCCCAAAAGATTCCCCAAAAAATCCCCCCAAAATTCCCAAAAAGTTCCAAAAAATTCCCAAAAAATTCCTCAAAACCCTGACATAACAAGCAACAGAAGACACCAGCAAAACCCCGAAAAAACGGTAAAAACTAAAAAAAAAAACCCCAAAAAATTCCCAAAAAAATCCCCCCAAAATTCCCAAAAAATCCCCAAAAACTCCCGAAATGACAAAGGACGGAAAACGCCGCCAAAACTCAAAAAAAAAAAACAAAAAAACCCTCAAATAAATTTGCAAAAATTTCCCCCCGTAAAACCCCCAAAAAACCCCCAAAAAACCCCCAAAAATTCCCAAAAATTCCCCCAAAATTCCCGGATTTTTCCCGAAATTCCCAGGAATTTCCTGACCTGGGCCAGGGCGGCCTCGGCCTCCCTCTGGCTCTGCGGCTCCCGGAGGCTCCGGGCGCATTCCCGGGAATTCCGCCCCAAAATCCCCCAGAAAAATCCCCAAAATTCCCAGAAAATCCCCCCAAATTCCCAGAAAATCCGGAAAATTCCCGGAAAATTCCCCAAAACTCCCAGATTTTTCCTGAAATCCCCAGGAATTTCCTGACCTGGGCCAGGGCGGCCTCGGCCTCCCTCTGGCTCTGCGGCTCCCGCAGGCTCCGGGCGCATTCCCGGGAATTCCGCCCCAAAATCCCCCAGAAAAATCCCCAAAATTCCCAGAAAATCCCCCAAAATTCCCGGAAAAATCCGGAAAATTCCCGGAAAATTCCCCCAAACTCCCAGATTTTTCCCGAAATCCCCAGGAATTTCCTGACCTGGGCCAGGGCGGCCTCGGCCTCCCTCTGGCTCTGCGGCTCCCGCAGGCTCCGGGCGCATTCCCGGGCTCGGTTGAGGCTTTTCAGGGATTCGGCGAATTGGGAATTGCGTTGTTGGAGCAGGCCCAGGTTGAAATGGGCCCGAAACTGATCCTCCAGCGCCTGGGATTGCCTGAGAACACGGAAATCCCGAGCCGAAATTCCCAAAGTTCCAAAGGCAAATCCCCAAATTCCCACAGTTCTGAGCCGAAATTCCCAAAGTTCTGAGCCGAAATTCCCAAGTTCCAAAGACAAATCCCAAAATTCCCAAAGTTCTGAGTCAAACTTCCCCAAAATTCCCAAAGTTCTGAGTTGAAATTCCCAAAGCTCCAAAGACAAATCCCAAAATTCCCACAGTTCTGAGCCGAAATTCCCAAAGTTCCCAAAGTCCTGAGCCGAAATTCCCAAGTTCCAAAGACAAATCCCAAAATTGCCAAAGTTCTGAGCTGAAATTCCCAAAATTCCCAAAGTTCTGAGCTGAAATTCCCCAAAATTCCAAAAGTTCTGAGACAAAATTCCCAAAATTCCCGAAGTTCTGAGCCGAAATTCCCAAGTTCCAAAGACAAATCCCAAAATTCCCAAAGTTCTGAGTCAAACTTCCCCAAAATTCCCAGAATTCTGAGCCAAAATTCCCAAAGTTCGGAGCCGAAATTCCTAAAATTCCCAAAGTTCTGAGCTGAAATTCCCAAAGTTCCAAAGGCAAATCCCAAAATTCCCAAAGTTCTGAGTTGAAATTCCCAAAATTCCCAAAGTTCTGAGTTGAAATTCTCAAAGTTCCAAAGACAAATCCCAAAATTCCCAAAGTCCTGAGCTGAAATCCCCAAAATTCCCGAAGTTCTGAGCCGAAATTCCCAAAATTCCCAAAGTTCTGAGACAAAATTCCCAAAATTGCAAAGGCAAATCCCAAAATTCCCAAAGTTCTGAGCTGAAATTCCCAAAAATTCCTGAAATTCTGAGCCAAAATTCCCCAAGTTCTGAGCTGAAATTCCAAAGTTCCAAAGGCAAATCCCAAAATTCCAAAAGTTCTGAGCTGAAATTCCCAAAATTCCCAAAGTTCTGAGCCGAAATTCCCAAAATTCCCGAAGTTCTGAGCTGAAATTCCCAAAATTCCCAAAGGCAAATCCCAAAATTCCAAAGTTCTGAGTTGAAATTCCCAAAATTCCCGAAGTTCTGAGCTGAAATTCCCAAAATTCCCAAAGGCAAATCCCAAAATTCCCAAAGTTCTGAGTTGAAATTCCCAAAATTCCCGAAGTTCTGAGCTGAAATTCTCAAAGTTCCAAAGACAAATCCCAAAATTCCCAAAGTTCAGAGCTGAAATTCCCAAAAGTCCCAAAGTTCTGAGCCGAAATTCCCAAAACTCCAAAGACAAATCCCAAAATTCCCAAAGTTCTGAGCCGAAATTCCCAAAGTTCCCAAAGTTCTGAGCCGAAATTCCCAAAATTCCCACAGGCAAATCCCAAAATTCCCAAAGTTCTGAGCCAAACGTCCCCAAAATTCCCGGAATTCTGAGCCGAAATTCCCAAAGTCCTGAGCTGAAATTCCCAAAATTCCAAAGGCAAATCCCAAAATTCCCAAAGTTCTGAGTCAAACTTCCCCAAAATTCCCAGAATTCTGAGCCAAAATTCCCAAAGTTCTGAGCCGACATTCCCAAAATTCCCAAAGGCAAATCCCCAAATTCCCAAAGTTCTGAGCCGAAATTCCCCAAATTCCCAAAGTTCTGAGTTGAAATTCCCAAAATTCCCAAAGGCAAATCCCAAAATTGCCAGTTCTGAGCCAAACTTCCCCAAAATTCCCAGAATTCTGAGCCGAAATTCCCAAAGTTCTGAGCTGAAATTCCCAAAGTTCCAAAGGCAAATCCCAAAATTCCCAAAGTTCTGAGCTGAAATTCGCAAAATTCCCAAAGTTCTGAGTCAAACTTCCCCAAAATTCCCAGAATTCTGAGCCAAAATTCCCAAAGTTCTGAGCCGAAATTCCCAAAGTTCCAAAGACAAATCCCAAAATTCCCAAAGTTCTGAGCTGAAATTCGCAAAATTCCCGAAATTCTGATGTCAAATTCCCAAATTTCCCAGAATTCTCAGCTAAAATTCCCAAAGTTCTGAGCCAAAACTCCCAAAATTCCCAAAATTCTGATCTCAAATTGCCAAAATTCCTGAAATTCTGCGCTAAAATTCCCTAAAATTCCCAGAATTCTGAGCCAAAATTCCCGAAGTTCTGAGCCGAAATTCCCAAAATTCCCAAAGTTCTGAGACAACAAAATTCCCAAAATTCCAAAGGCAAATCCCAAAATTCCCAAAGTTCTGAGTTGAAATTCCCAAAATTCCCAAAGTTCTGAGTTGAAATTCTCAAAGTTCCAAAGACAAATCCCAAAATTCCCAAGTTCTGAGACAAAATTCCCAAAATTCCACAGTTCTGAGCCGAAATTCCCAAGCTCCAAAGACAAATCCCAAAATTCCCAAAGTTCTGAGCTGAAATTCCAAAATTCCCAAAGGCAAATCCCAAAATTCCCAAAGTTCTGAGCTGAAATTCCCAAAATTCCAAAAGACAAATCCCAAAATTCCCAAAGTTCTGAGTTGAAATTCCCAAAGTTCCCAAAGTTCTGAGCCGAAAATTCCCAAAACTCCAAAGACAAATCCCAAAATTCCCAAAGTTCTGAGCCGAAATTCCCCAAAATTCCCAGAATTCTGAGCCAAAATTCCCAAAGTCATGAGCCGAAATTCCCAAAATTCCCAAAGTTCTGAGCTGAAATTCCCAAAGTTCTGAGCTGAAATTCCCAAAATTCCCAAAGGCAAATCCCAAAATTCCCAAAGTTCGGAGCCGAAATTCCCCAAAATTCCAAAGGCAAATCCCAAAATTCCCAAAGTTCTGAGACAAAATTCCCAAAATTCCAAAGGCAAATCCCAAAATTCCCAAAGTTCTGAGTCAAACTTCCCAAAATTCCCGGAATTCAGAGCCAAAATTCCCAAAGTCCTGAGCTGAAAATCCCAAAGTTCCAAAGACAAATCCCAAAATTCCCAGAATTCTGAGCCAAAATTCCCGAAGTTCTGAGCCGAAATTCCCAAAATTCCCAAAGCTCTGAGCTGGAATTCCCAAAATTCCCAAAGGCAAATCCCCAAATTCCCACAGTTCTGAGCCGAAATTCCCAAAATTCCCGAAGTTCTGAGCTGAAATTCCCGAAGTTCCAAAGGCAAATCCCAAAATTCCCAAAGTTCTGAGCCAAACTTCCCCAAAATTCCCAGAATTCTGAGCCAAAATTCCCGAAGTTCTGAGCCGAAATTCCCAAAATTCCCAAGTTCTGAGCTGAAATTCCCAAAATTCCAAAGGCAAAATCCCAAAATTCCCAAAGTTCTGAGCCAAACTTCCCCAAAATTCCCGAAGTTCTGAGCCGAAATTCCCAAAAATTCCCAAAGTTCTGAGACAAAATTCCCAAAATTCCAAAGGCAAATCCCAAAATCCCCAAAGTTCTGAGCTGAAATTCTCAAAGTTCCAAAGACAAATCCCAAAATTCCCAAAGTTCTGAGCTGAAATTCCCAAATTCCCAAAGACAAATCCCAAAATTCCCACAGTTCTGAGCTGAAATTCCCAAAGCTCCAAAGACAAATCCCAAAATTCCCAAAGTTCTGAGACAAAATTCCCAAAATTCCCAGAATTCTGAGCCAAAATTCCCAAAGTTCGGAGCCGAAATTCCCAAAATTCCCAAAGTCCTGAGACGAAATTCCCAAAGTTCCAAAGGTAAATCCCAAAATTCCCAAAGTTCTGAGCCGAAATTCCCAAAATTCCCAAAGTTCGGAGCCGAAATTCCCCAAAATTCCAAAAGTACTGAGACAAAATTCCCAAAATTCCCAAAGTCCTGAGCTGAAATTCCCAAAATTCCCAAAGTTCTGAGCTGAAATTCCCAAAATTCCAAAGGCAAATCCCAAAATTCCCAAAGTTCTGAGCTGAAATTCCCAAAATTCCCGAAGTTCTGAGCTGAAATTCCCAAAATTCCCAAAATTCTGATCTCAAATTCCCAAATTTCCCAGAATTCTCAGCTAAAATTCCCAAAGTTCTGAGCCAAAACTCCAAAATTCCCAAAATTCTGATCTCAAATTGCCAAAATTCCTGAAATTCTGAGCCAAAATTCCCTAAATTTCCCAGAATTCTGAGCCAAAATTCCCAAAAATCTCTTTCAAAATTCCCAAAATTCTGATCACAAATTCCCAAATTTCCCAGAATTCTCAGCTAAAATTCCCTAAAATTCCCAGAATTCTGAGCCAAAATTCCCAAAGTTGATCCAAAACTCCCAAAATTCCTGAAATTCTGATCTCAAATTCCCAAAATTCCCAAAATTCTGACCCAAAATTCCCAGAATTCTGATCACAAGTTCCCCAAATTCCAATCACAAATCCCCAAATTCCCAGAATTCTGAGCCAAAACTCCCCAAAAACCCTGAAATTCTGACCCCAAATTCCCAGAATTTTGATGACAAATTCCCAAAATTCCCAAAATTCCAAGATTCCCAAAATTCCAATCCCAGCCCCGAAATCCCTTCCCAAACTCCCCAAAATCCTCTCCAAAAACCCCCAAACTTCCCCCAAATCCTCTTGAAAAACCCCAAAAAATCACACAAAAAACCCTCAAAAACTCCCAAAAATCATCTCCAACCTTCCCAAAATTCCCAAGAATTCCCCAAAAATTCCCCAAATTCCCAAATTTCCCAAAATTCCGACCCCAAACTCCTCAAATCCCTTCCCAAACTCCCCAAAATCCTCTCCAAACTCCCCAAAAACTCGCTCCAAATCCCCCAAAAACTCCCAAAAATCATCTCCCAACTTCCCAAAATTCCCAAGAATTCCCCAAAATTCCCCAAATTCCCCAAATTTCCCAACATTCCGATCCCAAACTCCTCCAATTTCTCTCCAAACTCCCCAAAAATCCTCTCCAAACTCCCCAAAAACTCACTCCAAACCCCCCCAAAAACTCCCAAAAACCATCTCCAACCTTCCCAAAATTCCCAAGAATTCCCAAAAATTCCCCAAAATTCCCAGAATTCCAATCCCAGCCCCGAAATTCCATCCCAAACTCCCCAAAAATCCTCTCCAAACTCCCCAAAAACTCGCTCCAAATCCCCCAAAAACTCCCAAAAACCATCTCCAACCTTCCCAAAATTCCCAAGAATTCCCCAAAAATTCCCAAAATTCCCAGAATTCCAATCCCAGCCCCGAAATCCCTTCCCAAACTCCCCAAAATCCTCTCCAAACTCCCCAAGAATTCACTCCAAATCCCCCAAAAACTCCCAAAAATCATCTCCAACCTTCCCAAAATTCCCAAGAATTCCCCAAAGATTCCCCAAATTCCCCAAATTCCCAAATTTCCCAAAATTCCGACCCCAAACTCCTCAAATCCCTTCCCAAACTCCCCAAGAATTCACTCCAAATCCCCCAAAAACTCCCAAAAATCATCTCCAACCTTCCCAAAATTCCCAAGAATTCCCAAAAATTCCCCAAAATTCCCAGAATTCCAATCCCAGCCCCGAAATCCCTTCCCAAACTCCCCAAAAATCCTCTCCAAACTCCCCAAAAATTCACTCCAAATCCCCCAAAAACTCCCAAAAACCATCTCCAACCTTCCCAAAATTCCCAAGAATTCCCCAAAAATTCCCCAAATTCCCAAATTTCCCAGGATTCCGACCCCAAACTCCTCAAATCCCTTCCCAAACTCCCCAAAATCCTCTCCAAACTCCCCAAAAATTCACTCCAAATCCCCCAAAAACTCCCAAAAATCATCTCCGAAATGCCCAAAATTCCCAAGAATTCCAAAAAATTCCCCAAAATTCCCAGAATTCCAATCCCAGCCCCGAAATCCTTCCCAAACTCCCCAAAAATCCTCTCCAAACTCCCCAAAAATTCACTCAAATCCCCCAAACCTCCCCCAATCCTCCCCAAACCTCCCGAACTCCCTCCCGGCATTCCCGAAATTCCAGAATTCCCGGCATTCCTTCCCGGCAGACTCACTCGGCCAGCAGGACGCTGTCGGCGAGCAGCCGGGCGCTGTCGGGGCCGTTCCCCAGCGACTCGTGCACCAGCGCCAGGTTGAGGAAGAGGCGGCTCCGCATCTGCGCCAGCTCCCGCCGCGGCAACCGCCCTGCGGCCAGCGGGCAGGAGTCGGCGGAGGGCCGGGAATTCCGGGACGGCCCCAAAAATTCCACTCGGGAATCGCCGAATTGCCCCGCCCGGATGCCCCGAAATCCCAGGCCCAAAAATTCCCAAGATTCCCCTAAATTCCCATTCCCAAAATTTCCCAAAATTCCCCCAAATTTCCCAAATTCCCCTAAATTCCCAAATTCCCCTAAATTCCCATTCCCAAAATTTCCCAAAATTCCCCCAAATTTCCCAAATTCCCCTAAATTCCCCAAATGTCCCCTAAATTCCCATTCCCAAAATTTCCCAAATTTCCCAAAATTCCCAAACTCCCCAAATCCCCAAAATTCCCCAAAATTCCCAAATTCCCAAAACTCCCCTCAACTCTCATTCCCAAAATTCCCAAATTTCCCAAATTTCCCCTAAATTCCCATTCCCAAAATTCCCATTCCCAAAATTTCCCAAATTTCCCAAATTCCCCAAATTCCCCGAATCTCCAAAATTCCCATTCCCAAAATTCCCCAAAATTCCCAAATTCCCAAAACTCCCCTCAACTCTCATTCCCAAAATTCCTAAAATTCCCAAAATTCCCCTAAATTCCCAAAACTCCCCAAATTCCCAAAATTCCCAAAATTCCCCCAAATTCCCATTCCCAAAATTCCCAAAATTCCCCTAAATTCCACAAAACTCCCCAAAATTCCCCAAATTCCCATTCCCAGAATTCCCCCAAATTCCCATTCCCAAAATTTCCCAAATTTCCCAAATTTCCCAAACTCCCCAAATCCCCAAAATTCCCATTCCCAAAATCCCAAAAATTCCCAAATTCCCAAAATCCCCCTAAATTCCCATTCCCAAAATTCCCAAAATTCCCAAAATTCCCCTAAATTCCCAAAACTCCCCAAATTCCCAAAATTCCCATTCCCAAAATTCCCCCAAATTCCCATTCCCAAAATTCCCAAAATTCCCCAAAATTCCCATTCCAAAAATTCCCAAAATTCCCATTCCAAAAAATCCCACAATTCCCCTAAATTCCCATTCCCAAAATTTTCCAAATTCCCCAAAATTCCCAAATTCCCAAAATTCCCCTAAACTCTCATTCCCGAAATTCCCCAAAATTCCCATTCCCAAAATCCCCAAAAATTCCCAAAATTCCCCTAAACTCCCATTCCCAAAATTCCCAAAAATCCCCAAATTTCCATTCCCCAAATCTTCCAAATCCCCAAAATTCCCATTCCCAAAATTTCTCCAATTACTCAAATTTCCCTAATTCCCAAAATTCCCCCCAAATTCCCCAAAATTCCATTTATTCCCAAAATTCCCTCAAAATGCTCAAAAATTCCGTTCTGGAATTCCCCAAATTCCCAGAGTTCCCAAATTTCCCGATCCAAATCCCCACATTCTGCTCCAAGATTTGGGATTGGGAATTTTGGGATTCGGGGTCGGAATTCCTGGAATTCTCATCGGGAATTTGGGATCGGAATTCCGGGATTTGTGAAGCCTATTCCATTCCCAGTTCCCCAAAATTCCCAAAATTCCCAAACTTCCAAAACAATCCCGTTCCCAAATCTCAGAATTCCCCTTTCCGCACCCTAAATTCCGTGCCCCGAATTCCAAAAAATTTCCTTACAACTGCCAAAAATTCCCAGAATTCCATTCCAAAATTCCCAACATCTCCAAGAATTCCCAAAAATTCCCCAAAATGCCCCAAAATTCCATTCAGAAATCCCCAATTTCCAGTCCCAGATCCCAAAATTTCCATCCCCGCGTCCCGAAAATTCCCAAAAAATTCCGTTCCAAAATCCCCAAATTCCACTCCCACAATTCCCGAAATTTCAAAAAAAATTCCCAAAATCCCCAAATATTCCCAAAATTCCCATTCCCAGATCTCCGAAAGTCCCCAAAATTCCAATCCCCAAGAATCTTGTTCCCAAATTCCCAAAATTCCCAAGAATTCCATTCCCAGATCCCCAAAATTCCGCTCCCAAAGCCCCAAATTCCACGCCCACAATTCCCCAAATTTCCCCAAAAATCCCGAAAATCCCCAAAATTCCCCAAAATTCCCCTCCCAAATCCCAAAATTCCGCTCCCAGATCCCCAAAATTCCCAAAATTCCATTCCCAGATGCCAAAATTCCCGAAATTCCCGAAATTTCCCCACCTTCCAGCTGCGTGTCCACGATGTCCAGGCCGACCCTGAACGCCTCCAGCATCCCAAAAATCCCCAAAATTCCCCTCCCAAATCCCAAAATTCCGCTCCCAAATCCCCAAAAAATCCCCAAAATTCCCCAAATTCCCAAAAATCCCCCAAAATTCCCCAAATTCCCAAACCTTCCAGCTGCGTGTCCACGATGTCCAGGCTGGCCTTGAACGCCTCCAGCGCCCGGCTCAGCGCTGGCGCCGCCCCTTCGGCCCCTCCCGCAATTCCCGAGACAATTCCCGAGTCAATTCCCGAGTCTCCCTGGGAGAACTCCGGGAATTCCGGGGAATTCCGGCAATTCCGGGCATTCCGGGGATTCCGAGGACTCGGCCAGGAGCAGGAAGGTGCGGCCGATGGTGGCCCAGGCTCGCTGCTGCTCCACCGCGTCGCCGAGGGATTGCGCCAAGGACAGGTGCCGGCGCTGGTTGCTGCGGGAAAAAGGCGGGAAAGCTGGGATACATCCCGGGAAAAAGCGGGAAAGGCGGAGAAAATCGGGAAGTTGTGGCCGAATTCGGGGAAAATCCGGCAAAATCCGGGGGAAAATCCAGGGAGTGGTGGGGGGGATGGGGTGGAAAAGGTTGGGAAAGGGGGGGGGATTGGGGAAAACTCCGGGGAAAAATCCAGGGGGGAAAAATGAGGGAATTCGGGGGGGAAAGTTGGGAAAAATGGGGGAAAAGTTGGGAAAAATTGGGGGAAAAGTTGGGGAAAATTGGGAAAAATTGGGGGAAAAGTTGGGGAAATTTCGGGGGAAAAGTTGGGAAAAATGGGGGGAAAAGTTGGGAAAAATTGGGAAAAAGTTGGGAAAAATGGGGGGAAAGTTGGGAAAATTTCGGGGGAGGAAAGTTGGGAAAATTTTGGGGGAAAAGTTGGGGAAAATTGGGGGAAAATTTGGGAAAAATTGGGGGAAAGTTGGGAAAATTTCGGGGGAAAAGTTGGGAAAATTTTGGGGGAAAAGTTGGGGAAAATTGGGGGAAAATTTGGGAAAAATGGGGGAAAAGTTGGGAAAAATTGGGGGAAAGGTTGGGAAAAATTGGGGGAAAAGTTGGGAAAAATTGGGGGAAAAGTTGGGAAAAATTGGGGGGAAAGTTGGGAAAAATTGGGGGGAAAGTTGGGAAAAATTGGGGGAAAAGTTGGGAAAAACTGGGAAAAAGTTGGGAAAAACTGGGGGAAAAGTTGGGAAAAATTGAGGGAAAAGCTGGGAAAGTTCGGGAAAAATTGTGGGAAAAGTTGGGAAAATATGGGAAAAAGTTGGGAAAAATTGGGGGAAAATTGGGGAAAACGGAAGAAAAGTCCTGAGGAAAATGAGAAAAATAAATGGGGCGAAATTGGGGAAAAATTCAGGAAAAACTGGGAAAAAGTGAGGAAAAATTGAGAAAAATTCCGAGAAATTGGGAAAATATTGGGGAAGAGCAGGAAAAATCCAGAAAAAATCCGGGAAAAATACGGGAAAAACCAGGAAGGGTCTGGGTAAAGTTGGGAAAAATACAGGAGAAAAATTGGGGAAAATTGGGAAAAAGATGGGAAAATAATCTGGGAAAAATCAAGGAAAATTTGTGGAAAAACAGGAAAAATCCAGGAAAAACTGGGGAAAAGTTGGGAGAAAAAGGGAAAATTGGGAAAAATCAGGAAAAATTGGGGAAAAAAACAGGAAAAATTGGGTAAAATTGGGAAAAATGGGAAAAATTTTGGGAAAAAAAGGGGAATAATCTGGGGGATAATTGGAGGAAAATTGGTGAAAATAAGGAAAAACCAGGAAAGGTACGGGAAAATCTGGGAAAAATTGCGGAAAATTAGGAAAAGCTGAAGAAAAATCCAGAGGAAATTGAGAAAAAAATGGGGCAAAAGTGGGGAAAATCGAGGAAAAATCGGTGAAAATCCAGGGAAAATTGGGGGGGAAAAGTTGGGAAAAATTAGGGGGAAATTCCAGGAGAAATTGGGAATTTTGGGGAGGAAAGTGGGAGAAAGTTGGGGGAAAATCCCAGAAAAAATTGGGGAGAAATTGGGAAAAATCCAGGAAAAAATCCAGGACAGTTGCGAAAAACTGGGAGGATTTGGGGGAATTATGGGAAAAAAATTGGGAAAAATTTGGGAAAATCAAGAAAAATCGGGAAAAAAATATCTGGGAGAAGTTGCAAAAAAATCGGGAGAAAAACTAAGGAAAAACGGGGGGATAAAAAACAAGAAAAATTGGGGAAAATTGGGGAAAATTGGGAAAAATGCGGGAAAAATGCGGGGAAAAAAAGGGAAAATTGGGAAAAGTTGGGGAACACTGGGAAAATTGGGAACAGTTGAGAGAAATTGGGAAAAATCCAGGAAAATGTTGGGAGAAATTGGGGAAAAAAAAAATCCGGGAAAAGTTGGGGGAAATTCCCAGAATTCCCGTCGTTGCCCATTGGAATTGTGGGAGTTGTAGACCCCGGGCAAGGAGGGGACAGGGAGAGGGGGCGGCGCTGGTGCTGTGGGAAAACAGGGAAAAGTTTGGGAAAAATCGGGAAAGTTGGAGAAAATTGGGAAATTTGGGGAAAATTTGGGGAAAATCCAGCAAAATTTGGGGAAAAACCCAAGGAAATCGGACGGAAAAAGCTGGGAAAAGTTGGGAAAACGGGGAAAATTTTCCGGATTTTTCCCTTCCAAACTCCCAAAAACCTCTCCCGACATCCCCAAACTGGGGGAAACGGGGAAAAATCCAGGAAAAATTTGGGGAAAATCTGGGAAAGTTGGGAAAAGTTGGGAAAAAGATGGGGGAAATGGGAGAAAGCCAGAAAATTTGGGGAAAATTCCAGGAAAATTTGGGAAAAAAAGGGGGAGAGTTGGGGAAAATCAAGAAAAAATTGGGAAAAGATGGGGAAAACTGGGAAAAGTTGGGGAAAAATGGGAAAAAAATTGGAACATTTTAGACAAATCCGGAAAAAATTGGGGAAAATTCGGGAAAAATGGGGAAAAAGTGGGAAATTTGGGGAAAATTTGGGGGAGAAATCCAGGAATAATCGGGTGAAAATTGGGGAAATTTGAGGGGGGGAAAAAAAAGGGGAAAAAACGGGAAAATTTGAGAAAAAACCAGGAGAAATTGAGAGAATTTTGAGGAAAATTGGGGAAAAATCGGGAAAAAATTGGGGAAGATTGGGGGAAAATCAGGAAATAAAGGGAAAACTGGGAAAAATCAGAAAGAAATGGGGAAAAGTGGGAAAAAATGGGGAAAAATGGGGAAAAATGGGGAAAAATACGGGAAAAATACGGGAAAAAATTGGGACAATGTGGGGAAATCAGGGAAAAGTGGGGAAAGGTGGGGAGAGATGGGAAAGAAATGGGAAAAAAATGGGAACAATTTGGGAAAAAATATGGGAAAAAATTGGGAAAAATATGGAAAAAATTGGGAAAAATAAAAAAAATGGGAAAATCAGAAAAAAATTGGGGAAAATTGTGTAAAAATCAGGGAAAAAGGGAAAATTGGGAAAAATCAGGAAAAAATGGGAAAAAACAGGAAAAATTGTGGGAAAATTGGGAAAATCTAGGAAAATTTGGGGAAAATCAGGACGAACTGGGGAAAATCCAGGAAAAAATTGGAAAAAATGGGGAAAAATTGGGAAAAGTTGGGGGAAAATGGGGAGAGACTGGAAAAAAATGGGAAAAGATGAGAAAAAATTGGGAAAAAAATCAGAAAAAACTGTTAAAAACTGGGAAAAATCGGGGGAAAAATTGTGGAAAAATCAGGAAAAAAGGGAAAATTGGGAAAAATCAGGAAAAAAATGGGGAAAATCTGGGAAAAGTAAAAAAAAAATGGGGAAAATGGGGAAAAATTGGGAAAATCTGGGAAAAATTGGGGAAAATCGGGACAAACTGGGGAAAATCCAGGAAAAAATCAGGAAAATATTAGAAAAAATCGGGGAAAATGGGGAAAAATTGGGAAAAGTTGGGGAAAAACGGGAGAGACTGGAAAAAAATTGGAAAAAATGGGAAAAATATGGGAAAATTTTGGGAAAAAAAGGGAAAAAATGGGAAAAATGGGGAAAAAATGGGGAAGATTGGGGGAAAATCAGGAAATAAAGGGAAAATTGGGAAAAATTGGGAAAAAATGGGAAAAAATGGGAAAAAATGGGAAAAAATGGGGGAAATGGGGAAAAAATGGGGAAAAAATTGGGAAAACCTGGAAAAATCAGGGAAAATTGGGGAAATCAGGGAAAAATGGGGAGAGATGGGAAAGAAATGGGAAGAACATGGAAAAAAAATTGGGAAAATCAGAAAAAATGGGAAAAAAATGGGGAAAAATGGGGGAAAATGGGGAAAAATGGGGAAAAGGGGGAAAAAAATTGGGAAAATCCGGAAAAATCAGGGAAAATTGGGGAAATCAGGGAAAATTGGGGAAAGCTGGGGGGAAATGGGGAGAGATGGGAAAGAAATGGGAAGAATATGGAAAAAAAATTGGGAAAAATCGGAAAAAATTGGGAAAAATGGGGAAAAATGGGGAAAAAGGAGAAAAAAATTGGGAAAATCTGGAAAAATCAGGGGAAATTGGGGAAATTAGGGAAAATTGGGGAAAGCTGGGGAAAAATGGGGAGAGATGGGAAAGAAATGGGAAGAATATGGAAAAAAAATTGGGAAAAATCAGAAAAAATGGGAAAAAAAATGGGGAAAATGGGGAAAAATGGGGAAAAATTGGGAAAAATGGGGAAAAATGGGGAAAAATTGGGAAAATTGGGGAAATCAGGGAAAATTGGGGAAAGCTGGGGGAAAATGGGGAGAGATGGAAAAGAAATGGGAAGAATATGGGAAAAAAAATTGGGAAAAATCAGAAAAAATTGGGAAAAATGGGGAAAACTGGGGAAAAATGGGGGAAAAGGGGAAAAAAATTGGGAAAATCTGAAAAAATCAGGGAAAATTGGGGAAATCAGGGAAAATTGGGGAAAGTTGGGGGAAAATGGGGAGAAATGGGAAAGAAATGGGAAGAATATGGGAAAAAAAAATTGGGAAAAATCAGAAAAAATTGGGAAAAATGGGGAAAAATGGGGAAAAAATTGGGAAAATTGGGGAAATCAGGGAAAATTGGGGAAATCAGGGAAAATTGGGGAAAGCTGGGGGAAAATAGGGAGAAATGGGAAAGAAATGGGAAGAATATGGAAAAAAAAGGGAAAAATCAGAAAAAATGGGAAAAAAATGGGGAAAAATGGGGAAAAATGGGGAAAAATGGGGAAAAATGGGGAAAAATGGGGAAAAATGGGGAAAAATGGGGAAAAATGGGGAAAAAATTGGGAAAATTGGGGAAATCAGGGAAAATTGGGGAGAGATGGGGAAAAATGGGGAGAGATGGGAAAGAAATGGGAAGAACATGGAAAAAAAAAGGGAAAAATCGGACAAAAATTGGGAAAAAATTGGGGAAAAACCCGGACAAACTGGGAATATCTGTGAGAAACCCAGGAAAACTTTGGGCAGATTCCAGGAATTCCGTGTTCTCCTCACCTGCAGGGCCTGGGGGAAGCTCCGGAGCTCGGCCAGGCGCTCCCCGATCTTCCTGTGGGGAATTTCTCCAGGGAGAAACTGGGAAAAATCCAGTAAAAATCTGGGAAAATTGGGAAGAGTGGGAAAAATTGGGAATATGGGAAAAAACAGGAAAAAAATGGGAAAATTTGGGGTAAAAATGGGAAAAATTGGGAAAAATGGGGAAAAAAATGGGAAAAAATGGGATAAAAAATAGGAAAAATGGAAAAAATGGGAAAAATGGGAAAAAATGGGAAAAAAATCTGAAAATCTGGAAAAATCAGGGAAAATTGGGGAAAGTTGGGGGAAAATGGGGAGAGCTGGGAAAGAAATGAGAAGAATATGGAAAAAAAAATTGGGAAAAATCGGAAAAAATTGGGAAAAATGGGGAAAAATGGGGAAAAAATTGGGAAAATCTGAAAAAATCAGGGAAAATTGGGGAAATTAGGGAAAAATGGGGAGAGATGGGGAAAAATGGGGAGAGATGGGAAAGAAATGGGAAGAATATGGAAAAAAATTGGGAAAAATCGGACAAAATGGGGAAAAATTGGGGAAAAACCCGGACAAACTGGGAATATCTGTGAGCAACCCAGGAAAACTTTGGGCAGATTGCAGGAATTCCGTGTTCTCCTCACCTGCAGGGCCTGGGGGAAGCTCCGGAGCTCGGCCAGGCGCTCCCCGATCTTCCTGTGGGCCACGGCGCAGCCCAGCGGGTCCTCGGCCGCCTCCAGGAGCCGCAGCTCCGCCCGGTGCTGCTCCAGGGCCTCCCCAAAACGGCCTGAAAACACGGGAAAACGGGAAAAATCAGGGACAAAACGGGAGTAAAGGGGATGGAGGGAAGGTCTTCCCGAGTCTCCCGGAATTTCCCCCAGTTTTTACGGGGTTTTTCCCCAATTTTTCCCTAATTCTTCCCTTTTTTCCCTCATTTTTCCCAAATTTTTTCCCAGCTTTTCCCACAGTTTTCCTGGATTTTTTTCCCCAAGTCTTTCTGAGGTTTTTTTTCCCCATTTGTCCCCAGTTTTTACTGGGTTTTCCCTCATTTTTCCCGGATTTGCCCCAATTTTTACCACATTCTTCTCCATTTTCCCGTATTTTCCCCGACTTCTCCCAAATTTTTCACGGTTTTCCCCAACTTTTTCCCGGTTTTTCTCATTTTTCCCCAGGTTTTGCCAGATTTTTTTCCACATTATTCTCCATTTCCCCCAATTTTCCCCCAATTTTTCTAGATTTTCCTGGATTTTCCCAAACCTTTCCCCCTATTTTTCTGGAATTTTCCCCCCAACTTTTCCCAAAATTTTCCTGATTTTTCTGGGATTTTTTTTTTTTCCCAATTTTTTCCTGATTTTTCCACGATGGGAATGATGGGAAAAGGAGCCGCGGCTCCGCCCGGTGCTGCTCCAGAGCCTCCCCAAAATGGCCTCAAAACACGGGAAAACGGGAAAAATCAGGGAAAAAACGGGAATAAAGGGAAAAAAGAGGGGGAAAGTGGGAAAAATGAGGGGGAAAAAGTGGGAGAAACGGGAAAAATGAGGGGAGAATGGGAAAAATGAAGGAAAAACGGGGGGAAATGGGAAAAAAGTGGGAAAAACGAGGGGGAAACGGGAAAAAACGAGGGGAAAAGAGTGAAAAACGGGGAAAACGAGGGGAATAAATGAGAAAATGAGGGAAAAACGTGGGGAAATGGGAAAAAAAGTGGGAAAAACGACGGGAAAATGGGAAAAACGAGGGAAAAAGTGAAAAACGGGGAAAATGAGGGGAATAAACAAGAAAATGAGGGGGAAAAGTGGAGAAAATGAGGGAAAAAGAGGAAAATCAGGAAAACTGAGGGAAAAAGGGGGAAAAAAGGGGGAAAAAAGGGGAAGAGCGTGGGAAATTCGGGAAAAATGAGGGGGAAAAAAAGCGGGAACGGTGGAAATAACGGGAACGGGAACAACGGGAGTAAGGGGAGAAACGGAAAAGATGAGAATGACAGGAAAAGCGGGAATATGGGAAGGACAGGAACGGCGGGAAGGATGGGAAGGGGCCCGGACACTCCGGAGCTGTGTTCAAATTCCCGTTCCCCGAAGATCCAAAAGCCAGGCCCAACTCTCCCAGTTTCTCCCATTTTTTTCCCATTTTCCCCGTTTTTTTCCCCCATTTCCCTCACCATGTGCAGCCAGAACCTCTTTTCCCATTTTTATTCCCATTTTTATTCCCATTTTTTCTCATTTTTTTCCTCATTTTTTTCCGTTTTTCACCGTTTTGTCTCATTTTTTCCTCATTTTTTTCCCGTTTTTCACCATTTTGTCCCATTTTTTCCCCATTTTTCCCATTTTTCCCCCACCCCGTGCAGCCAGCAGCTCTCCCAGTCCCATTTCCCCCATTTTCCCCCATTTTTTCACAATTTTTTCCCAAATTTTTCCTTTTTTTTTCCTTTTTTTCCCATTTTTCCCATTTTTTTCCACAACTTTCCCATTCTTCCCTCAGTTTTTCCCACTTTCCCCCCATTTTCTCCCATTTTTTCCCATTTCCCCCCATTTTTTTCCCTTATTTCCCCCATTCTTCCCATTTTTTCCCATTCTTTCTCATTTCCCCCATTTCCTCCCATTTTCTCCCATTTTTCCCCTTATTTTTCCCATTTCCCCCAACTTTTTCCCCATTTTCTCATTTTCCCCCATTTTTTTCCGTTTTTTTTTCATTTTCTCCCATTTTCTCCCATTTCCCCCCCATTTTTCCCCATTTCCCCCCATTTTTCCCTGTTTTTTTTCATTTTCCCCATTTTTTCCCCCCATTTTTCCCATTTTCCCCATTTTTATCCCCATTTTCCCCATTTTTATCCCCATTTTCATCCCCATTTTTCCCATTTTCTCCCATTTTTCCCATTTTCTTCCCTTATTTTCCCCATTTCCCCCATTTTTTCCCTGTTTTTTTTCATTTTCCCCCCCATTTTCCCCATTTTCCCGTTTTCTCCCCTGACCATGAGCCGCCAGCAGCTCTCCCAGTCCCATTTTTATTCCCAATTCCCCCATTTTCTCCTTTTCCCCATTTTTCCCCCCATTTTCTCCCATTATTCCCCATTTTCTCCCATTTTCCCCCATTTTCTCCCATTATTCCCCATTTTCTCCCATTTTCCCCCAATTTTTTCCCATTTTCTTCCCTTATTTTCCCCATTTTCCCCATTTTTATCCCCATTTTTCCCATTTTCCAATTTTCCCCCCATTTTTCCCTGTTTTCTTCTCATTTCCCCCCCATTTTCTCCCATTTTCTCCCATTTTCTTCCCTTATTTTCCCCATTTCCCCCCATTTTTCCCTGGTTTTTTTCATTTTCCCCATTTTTCCCCCCATTTTTCCCACTTTCCCCATTTTTATCCCCATTTTCATCCCCATTTTTTCCCTGTTTTTTTTTCATTTTCCCCATTTTCATCCCCATTTTCCCCATTTTTATCCCCATTTTCCCCCCATTTTTCCCCCCATTTTCATCCCCATTTTTTCAGGTTTTTTCCCATTTTCCCCATTTTTCCCCCCATTTCCATCCCCGTTTTTCCCCGTTTCCTCCCCTGACCATGAGCCGCCAGCAGCTCTCCCAGTCCCATTTTTATCCCAATTTTCCCCATTTTTCCCTGTTTTTTCCCCATTTTCCCCATTTTCATCCCTATTTTTTCCGTTTTTTTTTCATTTTCCCCATTTTCATCCCCATTTTCCCCATTTTTTCCCCCATTTTCCCCATTTTTCCCCCCATTTTCCCCCCCATTTTCCCCATTTTTATCCCCATTTTCCCCCCCATTTTTCCCCCCATTTTCATCCCCATTTTTTCAGTTTTTTTTCCCATTTTCCCCATTTTTCCCCCCATTTCCATCCCCGTTTTTCCCCGTTTCCTGCCCTGACCATGAGCCGCCAGCAGCTCCCCGAGGCGGTTGCAGGTCGCCGCCTCCTCGGCCGCGTTCCCGACACGTCGGAATTTCTCCTTGGATTTCTCCAGCTCTGGCATGGAAAAAGAGAGAAAAAAAAATATAAAAATCGGGAATTTGGGGGGTGGTTTTATTCCCAGAGGGGATTCTGGGAAAAGTTCGGGAATTTTCTCAAAAGGATCCAAGGAATTCCCACAAAAACCCACGGAATTCCCGTAAAAATCCAAGGGATTGCCCAAAGGATCCGGGGAATTCCTCCCAAAAATTCAGAGAATTCCCACAAAAATCCAAAGAATTCCCCAAAAAATCTTACAGGTTCCCAGAAAAATCCAGGAATTTCCCAGAAAAATCCGAGAAATTCCCATAAGGAATCGGAGAATTCACACAAACTCCAGAGAATTCCCAAAACCTGCAGGGAATTCCCACAAAAAATCCAACAAAAAATTCCAGGGAATTCCCACAAAAATCCAAAGAATTCCCACAAAAATCCAAAGAATTCCCAGGAAAACCAAGAAATTCCCAAGAAAGTTCAAGAAATCCCCCAAATTCCCAACCTTGGGGGGATTTTTACTGCCCTTGGAAGAAAATTTGGGGGAAATTTGATCTTTTTCTGGGGAGGGAAAAGAATTTTGGGGGAGAAAAAAAATGAGAATTTTAAGGGGGAAAAGAGAATTTTGGGGGAAAAAAGGAGAATTTTTGGAGGAGAAAATGAGAATCTTGGAGGAGGAAAAAAGGAGAATTTTGGGGGGAAAAGGAGAAATTTGGGAGGAAAAAAGAGAATTTTTGGAGGAGAAAAAAATGAGAATTCGGGGGAGGGAAAAAGAAGAAATTTAGGGGGAAAAAAAGGAGAATTTGGGGAGGAAAAAGGAGAATTTTTGGAGAGGAAAATTACAATTTTGGACAAAAAAAAAAAAAGGAGAATTTTTGGGGGAGAAAAATGAGAAATTAGGGAGGAAAAAGGAGAATTTTGGAAGGGGGGAAAAAAGAGAATTTTTGGGAGGAAAAACCGAGAATTTTTGGGGGAAAAAAGGAGAATTTTTGAGCGGAAAAAAAGGAGAATTTTTGGAGACGAAAATTACAATTTTGGACAAGAAAAAAGGGGGAATTCTGGGGGAGAAAAAGGTGAAATTTGGGAAGAAAAAGGAGAATTTTTGGAGGAGACAAAAAAGGAGAATTTTAGGGGGGAAAAAAGGAGAATTTGAGGGCGGGAAGGAGAATTTTGGGGAGAAAAGAAGAATTTTTAGGGAAAAAATATTGATGTTTTCGGGGATGAAAGGAGAAATTTTGAGGGGAGAAAAAGGAGAATTTTGAGGAGAAAAATAACAGAATTTTGGGAGGAAAAAAGGAGAATTTTTCGGGGGGAAAAAGGAGCATTTTGGGGGGGAAAAATTAGAATTTTTGGGGAGGAAAAAGGAGATTTTTGGGAAGAAAAAAATGAGAATTTTTCGGGGAAAAGGAGAATTTGGGAGGGAGAAAAAAAAAAGGAGGATTTTGGGAGGGGCTAAAGAAGAGAACTTCGGGCGGAAAAATTGGAATTTTGGAGGAGGAAAAAAGGAAGATTTTTGGGGAGATTTTGAGCCCCTGGAAATCGCGAGGGGGAATTCGAATCCCTGTGAGGGGGTTTGAGGGTTAAAAACCCCCGAAAATAAGATTTCAACCCCCACGAGGAGACATTGGAACCCCTGTGAGGGATTTGAGGGTTTAAAAGCCCCAAAGTTGAGGTTTTAACTCCCCCTGAGGGGGAATTTGGGTCCCTGCGAGGGGTTCGAAGGTTAAAAACCCGCGGAGCTGAAGCTTCGGACCCTCGGGCGGGGGAATTTAAACCCTGCGAGGGGTTTTAGAGTAAAAAAACGCCCTGAGGAGAAGCTTGAAACCGCCGGGAGGGGGGATTTGAGCCTCTCTGAGGGGTCCGAGGGTGAAAAACCGGCCGAGATGAACATTTCAACCGCGCTGAGGGAAAGCCGAGCCCATGGCGGCTCCAGCGGGGGGAACCTGAGGGGATTCCGCACTCGCGCGGCTCAGGGGACACCCGCGCCGCCCTCCGCGCCCATTGAAGCCGTTTGGAGCCGCTCCACCCGCCATGGGCGCCATGGAAGCCCCGACTCACGGCGGATCTCCCGCGCCGCCTCCGCGCTCAGCTCCGCCGCCATTCCCGCCGCCGGCCCGGACCGCGCCCGCCGCCGCGTCCTCATTGGCTGAGACAGAGGAACTGACCAATCATGACAAGGAAACCCAGAGGGACCAACTACTATTGGTTGGAGAAGGCGAAGCCCCGCCCCCATTGGGGAAGCGGGAAAAGGCGATTCAGAGCGCCCCTCACGGCCGCGGGGAATCATGGGAAGGGATGGGGCCGTCCGCAGACTCCAGTTCACTCCCAGTAACCCCCAGTAACTCCCAGTTCACTCCCAGTAACCCCCAGTAACTCCCAGTAACTCCCAGTTCACTCCCAGTAACTCCCAGTTCACTCCCAGTTCACTCCCAGTAACTCCCAGTTCATTCCCAGCAACACCCAGTTCACTCCCAGTAACTCCCAGTAACTCCCAGTTCACACCCAGCAACTCCCAGTAACTCCCAGTTCACACCCAGCAACTCCCAGTTCAATCCCAGTAACTCCCAGTTCACTACCAGTAATTCCCAGTAACTCTCGGTAAGACCCAGTAACTCCCAGTAACTCCCAGTATCACCCACTTCACACCCAGTGACTCCCAGTTTACTCCCAGCAACTCCCAGTTCACTCCCAGTAACTCCCAGTAACTCCCAGTTCACTCCCAGTTCTCCCCCACTAACTCCCAGTTACCTCCCAGCTGCTCCCAGTTCACTCCCAGTAACTCCCAGTAACTCCCAGTTCACTCCCAGTAACTCCCAGTTCACTCCCAGCAACTCCCAGTAACTCCCAGTTCACTCCCAATAACTCCCAGTTCACTCCCAGTTCTCCCCCAGTAACTCCCAGTAACTCTCAATTCACTCCCAGTAACTCCCAGTTCACTCCCAGCAACTCCCAGTTCACTCCAAGTAATTCCCAGTAACTCCCAGTAAGACCCAGTAACTCCCAGTAACTCCCAGTTCACTCCCAGTAACTCCCTGTAACTCCCAGTTCACTCCCAGTAACTCCCAGTAATGCCCAGTACCTCCCAGTTCACTCCCAGTTCACTCCCAGGAACTCCCAGTTCACTCCCAATAACTCCCAGTTCACTCCCAGTTCATTCCCAGTTCGCTCCCAGTTACTCCCAGTTCACTCCCAGTTCACTCCCAGTTCACTCCCAGCAACTCCCACTAACTCCCACTAACTCCCAGTTAAGTCCCAGTAACTCCCAGTTCACTCCCAGTTCACTCCCAGTAACTCCCAGTTCATTCCCAGTAATTCCCAGTAACTCCCAGTAAGACCCAGTAACTCCCAGTAACACCCAGTTCACTCCCAGTTACTCCCAGATCACTCCCAATTTGCGCCCAGTAACTCCCAGTTCACTCCTAATAGCTCCCAGTTCACTCCCAGTAACTCCCAGTAAGTCTCAGTTCACTCCCAGTTCTCCCCCAGTAAATCCCAGTAACTCCCAGTTCACTCCCAGATCACAACCAGTAACTCCCAGTAACCCCCAGTAACTCCCAGTTCACTCCCAGCAACAACCAGTTCACTCCCAGTAACACCCAGGAACTCCCAGTAACTCCCAGTTCACTCCCAGTTCACTCCCAGTAGCACCCAGGAACTCCCAGTAACTCCCAGTAACTCCCAGTTCACTCCCAGTAACTCCCAGTTCACTCCCAGTAACTCCCAGTTCACTCCCAGTAACTCCCAGTAACTCCCAGTAACTCCCAGTTCTCTCCCAGTAACTCCCAGTAACTCCCAGCTCACTCCCAGCGACTCCCAGTTCACTCCCAGTGACTCCCAGTAACGCGCAGTAACACCCAGATAATCCCAGTTCACTCCCAGTTCACTCCCAGCAACTCCCAGTTAACTCCCAGTTCACTCCCAGTAACTCCCAGTTCACTCCCAGTTCACTCCCAGTAACTCCCAGTTCACTCCCAGCAACAACCAGTTCACTCCCAGTAACACCCAGGAACTCCCAGTAACTCCCAGTTCACTCCCAGTTCACTCCCAGTAGCACCCAGGAACTCCCAGTAACTCCCAGTAACTCCCAGTTCACTCCCAGTAACTCCCAGTTCACTCCCAGTAACACCCAGTTCACTCCCAGTTACTCCAGATCACTCCCAATTCGCGCCCAGTAACTCCCAGTTCACTCCTAATAGCTCCCAGTTCACTCCCAGTAACTCCCAGTAACTCCCAGTTCACTCCCAGTGACTCCCAGTTCACTCCCAGTAACTCTCAGTTCACTCCCAGTTCTCCCCCAGTAAATCCCAGTAACTCCCAGTTCACTCCCACATCACTCCCAGTAACTCCCAGTAACCCCCAGTAACTCCCAGTTCACTCCCAGCAACACCCAGTTCACTCCCAGTTCACTCCCAGCAACTCCCAGTAACTCCCAGTTCACTCCCAGTTCACTCCCAGTAACTCCCAGTTCACTCCCAGTTCACTCCCAGTTCACTCCCAGTTCACTCCCAGTAACTCCCAGTAACTCCCAGTTCACTCCCAGCGACTCCCAGTAACTCCCAGTAACTCCCAGTTCACTCCCAGCAACTCCCAGTTCACTCCCAGTTCTCCCCCACTTACTCCCAGTTCACTCCCAGTTACTCCCAGTATCACCCAGTTCACACCCAGTGACTCCCAGTTTACTCCCAGCAACTCCCAGTTCACTCCCAGTTCACTCCCAGTTCACTCCCAGTTCACTCCCAGCAACTCCCAGATCACTCCCAGTAACTCCCAGTTCACTCCCAGTGACGCCCAGTAACCCCCAGTAACTCCCAGATAATCCCAGTTCACTCCCAGTAACTACCAGTTCACTCCCACTAACTCCCAGTTCACTCCCAGTTCACTCCCAGTAACTCCCAGTAACTCCCAGTTCACTCCCAGTGACTCCCAGTTCACTCCCAGTAACTCTCAGTTCACTCCCAGTTCTCCCCCAGTAAATCCCAGTAACTCCCAGTTCACTCCCAGTGACTCCCAGTAACCCCCAGTAACTCCCAGTTCACTTCCAGTAACTCCCAGTTCACTCCCAGTAACACCCAGGAACTCCCAGTAACTCCCAGTTCACTCCTAGTTCACTCCCAGTTCACTCCCAGTTCACTCCCAGTTCACTCCCAGCAACTCCCAGTAACTCCCAGTAACTCCCAGTTCACTCCCAGTAACTCCCAGTTCACTCCCAGTAACTCCCAGTAACTCCCAGTAACTCCCAGTTCACTCCCAGCGACTCCCAGTTCACTCCCAGCGACTCCCAGTTCACTCCCAGTAACTCCCAGTAACTCCCAGCTCACTCCCAGTAACTCCCAGTTCACTCCCAGTGACTCCCAGTAACCCCCAGTAACTCCCAGATAATCCCAGTTCACTCCCAGTAACTACCAGTTCACTCCCAGTAACTCCCAGTTCACTCCCAGCAACTCCCAGTTCACTCCCAGTTCACTCCCACTAACTCCCAGTTCACTCCCAGTTCACTCCCAGTTCACTCCCAGCAACTCCCAGTTCACTCCCAGTTCTTCCCAGTAACTCCCAGTAACCCCCAATAACACCCAGTTCACTCCCAGTTCACTCCCAGTTTACTCCCAGTAACTCCCAGTAACTCCCAGTAACTCCCAGTTCACTCCCAGTTCACTCCCAGTTCACTACCAGTTCACTCCCAGTAACTCCCTTTTCACTCCCAGCAACTCCTAGTAACTCCCGGTAAGTCCCAGTTACTCCCAGTAAGTCCCAGTAACTCCCAGTTCACTCCCAGTAACTCCCAGTTCACTCCCAGTTGACTCCCAGTTCACTCTCAGTAACTCCCAGTAACTCCCAATTACTCAGAGTTCACTCCCAGTAATTCCCAGTAACTCCCAGTAAGACCCAGTAACTCCCAGTAACTCCCAGTAACTCCCAGTTAACTCCCAGTAACTCCCAGTTCACTCCCAGTTCACTCCCAGCACCTCCCAGTTCACTCCCAGTAACTCCCAGTTCACTCCCAGTTCTCTCACAGTAACTCGCAGTTCACTCCCAGTGACTCCCAGTAACTCCCAGTTCACTCCGAGTAACTCCCATATCACTCCCAGTTCACTCCCAGTTCACTCCCAGTAACTTCCAGTTCACTCCCAGCAACTCCCAGTTCACTCCCAGTAACTCCCAGTTCACTCCCAGTTCACTCCCAGTTTACTCCCAGTTCACTCCCAGTAAGACCCAGTAACTCCCAGTAACTCCCAGTTCACTCCCAGTTACTCCCAGTTCACTCCCAGTTCACTCCCAGCAACTCCCAGATCACTCCCAGTAATTCCCAGTAACTCCCAGTAAGTCCCAATTTACTCCCAGTAACTCCCAGTAACTCCCAGTTCACTCCCAGTAACTCCCAGTTCGCTCCCAGTAACTCCCAGATCACTCCCAGTTCTCCCCCAGTAACTCCCAATAACTCCCAGTTCACTCCCAGTAACTCCCAGTTCACTCCCAGTAACTCCCAGTTCACTCCCAGTTCTCTCCCAGTTCACTCCCAGTAACGCCCAGTAACTCCCAGTTCACTCCCAGTAACTCCCAGTTCACTCCCAGTAACTCCCAGTAACTCCCAGTAACTCCCAGTTCACTCCCAGTAACTCCCAGTTCACTCCCAGTAACTCCCAGTAACCCCCAGTAACTCCCAGTTCACTCCCAGTTCTCGCCCAGTAACTCCCAGTAACTCCTAGTTCACTCCCAGTAACTCCAAGTCCACTCCCAGTTCACTCCCAGTAACTCCCAGTTCACTCCCAGTAACTCCCAGTTCACTCCCAGTGACTCCCAGTAACTCCCAGTTCACTCCGAGTAACTCCCAGATCACTCCCAGTTCACTCCCAGTTCACTCCCAGTAACTCCCAGTAACGCCCAGTAACTCCCAATTCGCTCCCAGTAACTCCCAGTAACTCCCAGTTCACTCCCAGTAATTCCCAGTTCACTCCCAGTTCACTCCCAGTGACTCCCAGTAACTCCCAGTTCACTCCCAGTTCACTCCCAGTAACTCCCAGTTCACTCCCAGTTCACTCCCAGTTCACTCCCAGTTCACTCCCAGTAACTCCCAGTTCACTCCCAGTTCACTCCCAGTAACTCCCAGTTCACTACCAATAAATCGCAGTAACTCCCAGTTCCCTCCCAGTAACTCCCAGTTCACTCCCAGCAACTCCCAGTTCACTCCCAGTAATACCCAGTTACTCCCAGTAAGTCCCAGAAACTCCCAGTAACTCGCAGATCACTCGCAGTTCACTCCCAGTTCACTCCCAATAACTCCCAGTAACTCCCAGTAACTCCCAGTTCACTCCCAGTTCTCTCCCAGTTCACTCCCAGTAACGCCCAGTAACTCCCAATTCACTCCCAGTAACTCCCAGTAACTCCCAGTAACTCCCAGTAACTCCCAGTTCACTCCCAGTAACTCCCAGTTCACTCCCAGTAACTCCCAGTAACCCCCAGTAACTCCCAGTTCACTCCCAGTTCTCTCCCAGTAACTCCCAGTTCACTCCCAGTAACTCCCAGTAACCCCCAGTAACTCCCAGTTCACTCCCAGTTCACTCCTTATAACTCCCAGTGACTCCCAGTTCACTCCCAGTAACTCCCAGTTCACTACCAATAACTCCCAGTAACTCCCAGTTCCCTCCCAGTAACTCCCAGTTCACTCCCAGTAACTACCAGTAACTCATAGTAAGTCCCAGTAACTCCCAGTTCACTCCCAGTTCTCGCCCACTAACTCCCAGTTCACTCCCAGTTACTCCCAGTTCACTCCCAGTGACTCCCAGTAACTCCCAGTTCACTCCCAGTGACTCCCAGTAACTCCCAGTAACTCCCAGTTCACTCCCAGTGACTCCCAGTAACTCCCAGTAACTCCCACTTCACTCCCAGTTCACTCCCAGTTCACTCCCAGTTCACTCCCAGTAACTCCCAGTAACTCCCAGTTCACTCCCAGTAACTTCGAGATCACTCCCAGTTCACTGCCAGTTCACTCCCAGTAACTCCCAGTAACTCCCAGTTCACTCCCAGTGACTCCCAGTAACGCCCAGTAACTCCCAATTCACTCCCAGTAATTCCCAGTAACTCCCAGTAATACCCAGTAACTCCCAGTTCACTCCCAGTTCACTCCCAGTAACTCCCAGTAACTCCCAGTTCACTCCCAGTGACTCCCAGTAACTCCCAGTAACTCCCACTTCACTCCCAGTTCACTCCCAGTTCACTCCCAGTTCACTCCCAGTAACTCCCAGTAACTCCCAGTAACTCCCAGTAACTCCCAGTTCACTCCCAGTGACTCCCAGTAACGCCCAGTAACTCCCAATTCACTCCCAGTAATTCCCAGTAACTCCCAGTAACTCCCAGTTTACTCCCAGTAACTCACAGTAACTTCCAGTTCACTCCCAGTAACTCCCAGTTCACTCCCAGTAACTACCAGTTCCCTCCCAGTTCACTCCCAGTAACTCCCAGTTCACTCCCAGTAACTACCAGTTCCCTCCCAGTTCACTCCCAGTAACTCCCAGTTCACTCCCAGCTACTCCCAGTTCACTCCCAGTAACTCTCAGTTCACTCCCAGTAACTCCCAGTAACTCCCAGTAACTCCCAGTTCACTCCCAGTTCACTCCCAGTTCACTCCCAGTAACTCCCAGTAACTCCCAGTTCACTCCCAGTTCACTCCCAGTAACTCCCAGTTCACTCCCAGTTCACTCCCAGTAACTCCCAGTTCACTCCCAGTTCACTCCCAGTAACTCCCAGTAACTCCCAGTAACTCCCAGTTCACTCCCAGTTACTCCCAGTTCACTCCCAGTAACTCCCAGTAAGACCCAGTAACTCCCACTAGCTCCCAGTTCACACAGTTCACACCCAGCAACTCCCAGTTCACTCCCAGCAAGTCCCAGGTCACTCCCAGTTCACTCCCAGTAACTCCCAGTAACTACCAGTTCACTCCCAGTTCACTCCCAGTTCACTCCCAGTAACTCCCAGTTCACTCCCACTAACTCCCAGTTAATTCCCAGTAACTCCCATTTCAGTCCCAGTTCACTCCCAGCAACTCCCAGTAACTCCCAGTAACTCCTAGTTTACTCCCAGTAACTCCCAGTTCACTCCCAGTTTACTCCCAGTAACTCCCAGTAACTTCCAGTTTTCTCCCAGTAACTCCCAGTAACTCCCAATTCACTCCCAGTGACTCCCAGTTCACTCCCAGTTCACTCCCAGTAACTCCCAGCAACGCCCAGTAACTCCCATTTCACTCCCAGTTCACGCCCAGTTCACTCCCAGTTCACTCCCAGTTCACTCCCAGTTTACTCCCAGTAACTCCCAGTAACTCCCAGTTCACTCCAAGTTCACTCCCAGCAACTCCCAGTTCACTCTCAGTAATTCCCAGCAACTCCCAGTTCACTCCCAGTTACTCCCAGTTCACTCCCAGTAAGTCCCAGTAGGTCCCAGTAACTCCCAGTTCACTCCCAGTTACTCCCAGTTCACTCCCAGTGACTCCCAGTAACCCCCAGTAACTCCCAGTTACTCCCAGTTCACTCCCATTTCACTCCCAGTTCACTCCCAGTAACTCACAGTTTACTCCCAGTAACTCCCAGTAACTCCCAGTTCTTTCCCAGTGACTCCCAGTTTACTCCCAGTTCCGTCCCTGTTCACTCCCTGTAACTCCCAGTTCACTCCCAGTTCACTCCCAGTAACTCCCAGTTCGCTCCCAGTAACTCCCAGTAACCCCCAGTAACCCCCAGTTCACTCCCAGTTCACTCCCAGTAACTCCCAGTTCACTCCCAGTTCACTCCCAGTAACTCCCAGTAACTCCCAGTTCACTCCCAGTAACTCCCAGTTTACTCCCAGTTCACTCCCAGTAACTCCCAGTAACCCCCAGTAACCCCCAGTTCACTCCCAGTTCACTTCCAGTAACCCCCAGTAACCCCCAGTTCACTCCCAGTTCACTCCCAGTAACTCCCAGTAACTCCCAGTTCACTCCCAGTTCACTCCCAGTAACTCCCAGTTCACTCCCAGTTCACTCCCAGTAACTCCCAGTTCACTCCCAGTAACTGCCAGTAACTCCCAGTAACTCCCAGTAACTCCCAGTTCACTCCCAGTTACTCCCAGTTCACTCCCAGTAACTCCCAGTAAGACCCAGTAACTCCCACTAGCTCCCAGTTCACACAGTTCACTCCCAGTAACTCCCAGTAACTCCCAGTAACTCCCAGTTCACTCCCAGTAACTCCCAGTAACTCCCAGTAACTCCCAGTTCACTCCCAGTTACTCCCAGTTCACTCCCAGTAACTCCCAGTTCACTCCCAGCAACTTCCAGTTCACGCCCAGTAACTCCCAGTTGACTCCCAGTAACTCCCAGTTCACTCTCAGCAAATCCCAGTTCACTCCCAGTAACTCCCAGTAACGCCTAGTAACTCCCAATTCACTCCCAGTAACTTCCAGTTCACTCCCAGTAACTCCAGTTCACTCCCAGTTCACTCCCAATAACTCCCAGTTCACTCCCAGTTCACTCCCAGTAACTCCCAGTAACTCCCAGTTCACTCCCAGTAACTCCCAGTAACTCGCAGTTCACTCCCAGTAACTCCCAGTTTACTCCCAGTTCACTCCCAGTAACTCCCAGTAACTCCCAGTTCACTCCCAGTAACTGCCAGTAACTCCCAGTTCACTCCCAGTAACTCCCAGTTCACTCCCAGTTCACTCCTAGTAACTCCCAGTAACTCCCAGTTTACTCCGAGATCACTCCCAGTAACTCCCAGTAACTCCCAGTTCACTCCCAGTTCACACCCAGTAACTCCCAGTTCACTCCCAGTTCACTCCCAGTAACTGCCAGTAACTCCCAGTTCACTCCCAGTTCACACCCAGTAACTCCCCGTTAGTCCCAGTTCACTCCCAGTAACTCCCAGTAACCCCCAGTAACTCCCAGTTCACTCCCAGTTCACTGCCAGTTCACTCCCAGTGACTCCAAGTAACTCGCAGTTTACTCCCCGTTCACTCCCAGTAACTCCCAGTTAACTCCCAGTAACTCCCAGTAACTCCCAGTTTACTCCCAGTTCACTCCTAGTTCGGTTTTAAACTTTGGGTTTAAAAGCTCCAATTTTGGTTAAAAATTCTCCCATATCTCAAGTGTTTTTTTAGTCAAATTTGGTTCTAAAAAACCCCCAAAACCCCCAATTTTGGGATCAAAAAATCCTGATTTTGGTGAAAACCCCAAATTTAAAATTTTGGGTTGAAAACGCGCAGTTTTGGTTAAAACCCCATCGGAATATTCAAATCTGGTTTTTAAACATTCAAAGATCCAATTTTGAGGTCACAAGTCTGACTTTGAGGAAAACAGAAATTCCTCCAGTTTTGATTAAAAAAGCCAAAGGAATAAATCTGAATTTTGGGTTAAAAAAACCCAATTTTGGTGAAAAATCCATGAAAATCTTCCAATTTGGGGTTAAAAGCCAATAACCTGAAAAATTTGGGGTAAAAAATCAGGTTTTTTATTAACCTCCGAATTTCTGTAAATTTGGGGAAAAAGCCAAAGCGACAAAATCAAATTTTGGGGAAAAATCCATCAAAATCTTCGAATTTTGGTTAAAAGGAAGAAATAAATCAATTGTTAAAATAAAAAAGAAATGGAATTTTGGTGGAAAAAAAGAGAAATTCATCGAACCCAAAATTTACTTTAGTAAACACCAAAAAAAAAAAGAAATTTTGGCGGTTAAAAAAAAAACTAATTTTTGTTTTAAAAAATTCAATTTTGGTTAAAAAACCTCGAAACTCCGCAAATTTTGGTTAAAAAAACAGCAACAAATTCAAATTTTGCGTTCAAGTTGTGCAATTTTGTGGGGGAAAAAACCCCTCAACAAATTCAGAATTTTTAATGTAAAAACCATCAAATTTTAGTGAACAAACTGAAATTTGGGGTTAAAAACCCAAATTTGGGGTTTAAAACCAAACCCCCTGAAATTTGAGTTCAAAACCCCCCAAAATTTAAATTTCTGGGTTGAAATCATCATGTTTTAGTAAAAACACTCAAACTCTCGAAATTTTTAATTGAGAACTCCCCCAAAAAATTCGATTTTGGTAAAAACCCTTTGAACGTTTGGCTAAAAAGCTCAACACATTTAAATTTTTCGGGGTTAAAAAAGCCAAATTTTGGTTCAAAATTCACAAATAGTTTAAAATTTTGGTGAAAACCACCCCAAACGCCCCAAATCTTGGTCAAAACTGCCCCAAAAGCCTCAAAATTCGGTCAAAACCTCAAAATTTGGTCAAAGCCAGCCCAGAATCCTCAAATTTTGGTCAAAACCTCAAATTCGGGTCAAAACCACCCAAAATCTGCAAATTTTGGACAAAACCCCCCAAAACCCCTCAAATTTGGGTCAAACCCCCCAAAATTGGGTCAAATTGGCCTCAAAATCCACAAATTTTGGTCAAAATCCACCAATTTTGGTCGAAACCATCCCAAGAACGTCAAATTTTCACCAAAACCATCCAAAACCTCCCAAATTTTGGCCAAACCCATCGAATTTGGGTCAAAAAGACTCAAAATCTGCAACAATTGGTTAAAAATCAGCCCCAAACCCCTCAAATTTTTGGTCCAAACCCTCCAATTTTGGCAAAATCCCTCAATTTATTTTTTAAAACCACCTTAAGACTCTCAAATTTTGGGACAAAACCATCAAATTTCGGTCCAAACCACCCCAAAAAGCTCCAATTTTGTCCAACCATCTCAAATTTTGGTCGAAGGTGCCTCAAACCCCTCGATTTTTGATCAACCCCCTCAACTTTTGGTCAAAACCCTCTGAAAATCCTCAAATTTTGGTCGAACCCACCCCAAGAAGCTCAAGATTGACCGAAACCACGCCGAATTCTCGAATTCTGTCCAAACGCCTCAATTTCCCTCAAAACCACCCCAAATCCTCAGATTTGGACAACAAACACCCCCAAACCCCACAAATTTTGGGTCAAAATCACCCCAAATCCGCAAATTTGGGGTTAAAACCGCTCCAAATCCCTCCAATTTTGGCCAAACGCAGCAAATTTGGGTCCAGATCAGGAAATTTTGGTTCGGACCAGCCCAAGAACCCCAAATTTTCACCCAAACCACCCAAAGAACCTCAAATTTTGACCCAAACCAACCCAAATCGCTCAAATTTGGGTCAAAACCATCCCCGAAATTTCAAGTTTTCACCCAAACCACCCCAAAACTTCAAATTTTCGCCCAAACCACCCCCAAAACTTCAAAGTTTCCCCAAAATCGCCCCAAGAGCCCCAGAAATTTTTCAAAACCACCCCAAAACTTCCAATTTTGCCTCAAATCCCCTCCAAGAACCACAAATTTCGGTCCAAATCACCCCAAACCCCCAAATTTTCACCCAAACCACCCCAAAAACTTCCAATTTTGGTCCAACCCCCCCCAAAACCCCAAATCTTCACCCAAACCACCCCCAAACTTCCAACTTTGCCTCGAAACCCATCCAAGAACCTCAAATTTTCACCAAAAGTTCCAATTTTCACCCAAACCACCCCCAAAACTTCAAATTGTCACCCAAACCACTCCAAGAACCTCAAATTTTGCTCCAAACCACCCGAAACTTCCAATTTTGGGCCAAAACCCCTCCAAGAACCTCAAATTTTGGTCAAAACCACCCCAAAACTTCAAATTTTCAGCCAAACCACCCCAATTCTCTCCAATTTTGGTCAAAACCACCCCAAAACTTTCAAATTTTCACCCAAACCACCCCAAATCTCCCCAATTTTGGTCAAAACCACCCCAAAACTTCCAAATTTTCACCCGAACCACCCCCAAAACTTCCAATTTTGGTCAAAACCACCCCAAAACTTCCAAATTTTCACCCAAACCACCCCAAAACTTCCAATCTTTGTCCAAACCCCTCCAAGAACCTCCAATTTTCACCCAAACCACCCCAAAAGATCCAATTTTCACCTAAACCGCCCCGAAACTTCCAATTTTGCCTCAAACCCTTCCAATTCTCCCCCCCACCGCCCCCCGCAAACCCCAAAGAATTGGAAAACTCCCCCAAATTTTTATTCTCTAATAAAACGGGCGGCGGCCGCGACGCCCCTTCCACCCTCCCCAAAAATCCCCCCAAAATCCTCCGGCGACGCCGAATTCCGTCGATTCCCGTCTTTTTTCGGGCCTTTCCGGGTCGGATCCGAGGTTTCGCCGACGATTTTTGGGTGTTTGGGGTTTCGGGTGGGGTCGGGATCTTTAGGGTGGGTTCGGAGCAAGTTTTGGGTGGGTTGAGGTCGTTTGGGGCGGTTTCCAACCGGTTTTGGTAAATTCGAACCGGCTTTGGTAAAATCGAACCGGTTTTGGTGGGTTTAAGACTCTTCCGTTGGGTTTGGGTCAGATTTTGACGGTTTCAAGACTTTTCTGTCGGGTTTTGACCAATTTTTGGTGGTTTTAGGCCGATTTTTGGTGGGTTTAAGGCCTTTCTGTTGAGTTTGAACTATTTTTTACGGTTTCAGACCATTTTTCGATGGTTTCAAACCATTTCTGGCGGGTTTAGACCCGTTTTTGACGGTTTCAAACAAATTTTGGTGGGTTTAGGCCAATTTTTGGTGGTTTCAAGACCTTTCTGTTGGGTTTTGACCAATTTTTGCCGGTTTCAAACCATTTTTGGTGGTATTAGGACCCTTGTGTTGGGTTTGGACCATTTTTTTTGGTAGTTTCAAGCCGTTTTTGGTGAGTTTAGGCCAATTTTTGATGGCTTCAAGACCCTTCTGTGGGGTTTACACCGATTTTGGGCATTTTCGAGCCATTTTTGGCCATTCCAAACCGATTTTTGATGGTCTCAAATAATTTGTGATGGTTTTGCCAATTTTTTGAGGCTTTCCAACCAATTTTGGTGGTTTCAAGACCTTTCCATTGGGTTTTGACCGATTTTGGATGGTTTCAAACCATTTTTGGTGGTTTCAAAGACTTTTTGGTGCATTTAGACCAATTTTTGACGGTTTCAAACCATTTTTGGTGGGTTTAGACCCATTTTGGATTGTTCGAAACAAACTTTGGTGGGTTTAGGCCAAGTTTTGGTGGTTTCAAGACCTTAGTGGTGGTTTTGACCCATTTTCGGTGGTTTCACCCTCCTCCCGTTGGGTTTTTGACCAATTTTTGGTGGTTTCGAACCAGTTTTGGTGGATTTAAGACTTTTCTGTTGGGTCTGGGCCAATTTTTTGGTGGTTTCGAACAATTTTTGCGGATTTCAAAGCAGTTTTTGATGTTTCCAGACCTTTCTGTTGGGTTTGGACCAATTTTCGAGGGTTTCAATTCATTTTGGGCGATTTCAAACCATTTTTGGTGGGTTCAAGACCTTTCCCTTGGGTTTTGACCGATTTTCGGTGGGTTCAAACCATTTTCGGTGGGTTCAAACCGTTTTTGGTGGGTTCGGACCATTTTTTCCTGGTTTCAAACCATTCCCGGCGGTTTCAAACCATTTTTGGCGGGTTTGGGGAGTTTTTTGGGGGGATTTCAAGTAATTTTTGATGGTCTTGCACCATTTTTTGACGGCTTCAAACCATTTTTGGTGGGTTTATACCAACTTTTGGTGGGTTTAAGACCTTTCTGGTGGGTTTTGACCAAGCTCTGGTGCTTTAAAGCATTTTTTTGACAATCTCAAGACCTTTCTGTCGGCTTTGGGCCAACATTTGGTGGCTTCAAACCATTTTTCGGTGGCTTTAGACCGATTTTCGATGGCTTCAAGACATTTCCGCTGGGTTTTTGACCGATTTTTGGTGGCTGAAACCAATTTTAGACAGTGTCAAGACCTTTTTACTCATTCTAAACTGATTTCTGATGGCTTCAAGACCATTCTGTCGAGGTTTGACTAATCTCTGAATGGGTTTGACCTATTTTTGGTGGTTTAACCCAAAATTTTCACCGTTTAAAGAACTTTCTATTGATCCTGGGCCGATTTTTGACCGTTTCAAGACATTTCCATCGCGTTTGGACCAATTTTTGGTGGTTTCAAGCCAATTTTGATGGGTTTCGACCAACTTCTGCCGGCTTCAGGACCTTTCCATGGGGTTTCCATCCATTTCTGGCGGTTTCCACCCATTTTTTGATGGTTTAAACCGATTTTCGACGGCTTCAAGACCTTCCTGTCAGGTTCGGACCGACCTTTGGTACTTTAAAATCAATTTTGTTGGTTTGAGCCCATTTTTTGGTGGTCTCCAGACCTTTCTGTTGGGTTAACACCAACTCTTGATTGTTTTCATCCATTTATGACGATTTCAAGCTCATTGTGAGTGGTTTGGAGCCGATTTTTGCCGGTTCAAACCAACTTTTGATGCTTTCACGACTTTTCCGTCGCTTTCCCACCCCTTTCTTTTTTTTTTTGATTTTCAAGCCATTTTTGGTGGTTTCAATCCAATTTTTTTTCACTCTCAACCGTTTGGTTTTTTTTTTTTTGCCGCTTTTAAGACAATTTTGGACGGTTTCAACACCTTCTCTTGGTTCCTCACCAATTTTTGTGGCTTTCCAGCCACTTCTGATGGTTTCCGGCCAGTTTTGATGGGTTCAAACCAACTTTTGGTGGCTTCAAGCAAATTTTGGCGGGTTCAAGACCTTCCTGTCGGGTTTGGACCGATTTTTGACGGCTCCACCCATTTTTTTTTTGGTGTTTCAAGACCATTTTCGATGGCTCCGAGCCAATTCCATTTGTAACCACCAGTTTTTCTCAGCTTCCAGCCAATTTTTGTTACTTTCAAACCACTTCCGACGGTTTCCCACCATTTTGGCCTCTTCCAAACCGATTTTTTGATGGTTTCAAGCCAATTCCGTCGGTTCTCCACCATCTTTTGTCGTTGCCAAGCCAATTTTTAATTTTTGGTGGTTTCAAGACCTTTCCGTGGGTTCCTCACTAATTTTTGCCACTTTCAGACGATTTTATTTCGCTCCCAAGCCAAATTCTGGTGGTTTCGAGCCGATTTCGACGATTTCAGCCAATTTCTGACGCTTTTAAGACCTTCCTGGTGGGTTTCGCCCACGTTTTGGCGGTTTCAAACCGATTTGGGTGGTTTCACCCATTTTTGGGCTGTTTCACGCCATATTTGTGGCTTCGAAACCTTTCAGGTGGTTTTCTACCAATTTCTGACGGTTTCAAACCAATTTTTGACCGTTTCAAGACCTCTCTTTTAAGCTTTGACCAATTTCTGGCGGTTTCGAGCCAAATTTTTTGCACTTCTCAACCCCAAAGTGGTTCCCCTCCCTTCTCGTCACTTTCAAGCCCTTTTTTGATGCTTTCCCGCCGATTTTTGCCACTTCCAAGCCATTTTTGACGGTTTCAAGCACATTCTTTTCGCTTTCAACCCATTTTTGCCCATTTCAAGCCATTTTCCGAGGTTGCAAGCAAATTTTTGTCGCTTTCAAACAACTTTCGAGGCTTTCCCACCAATTTTGGCCACTTCCCAGCCGTTTTTGACCGTTTCCCACCATTTTTGTCACTTCCAAGCCGTTTTTCATGTCTTCAAGCCAATTTTTGCCACTTTCAAACCACTTTTGATGGTTTCCCACCAATTTTTGCCACTTTCAAACCCCTTTTTATGACTTTCAAACCACTTTTGACGGTTTCCCACCATTTTTTGTCACTTCCCGGCCATTTTTGACAGTTTCAAGCCAATTTTTGCCACTTTCAAACCACTTCCGACTGTTTCCCACCAATTTTTGTCATTTTCAAACCCCTTTTTGACTTTCAAACCATTTTTTGATGCTTTCCCACCAATTTTTGTCACTTTCAAACCCATTTTGATGACTTTCAAACCACTTTTGATGCTTTCCCACCAATTTTTGTCACTTCCAAGCCATTTTTGACGGTTTCAAGCCAATTTTTGTCACTTCCCAGCCACTTTCGACAATTTCAAGCCAATTTTTGTCAGTTTCAAACCCCTTTTTATGACTTTCAAACCACTTCTGATGGTTTCCCACCAATTTTTGCCACTTCCCGGCCATTTTTGACAGTTTCAAGCCAATTTTTGCCACTTTTAAATCACTTTCGATGGTTTCAAGCCAATTTTTGTCACTTTCAAACCACTTTTTATGACTTTCAAACCATTTTTTGATGCTTTCCCACCAAGTTTTGCCACTTTCAATCGTTTCCCACCAATTTTTGCCACTTTCAAACCCCTTTTTATGACTTTCAAACCACTTTTGGTGCTTTTCCACCAATTTTTGTCACTTCCAAGCCATTTTTGATGCTTTCCCGCCATTTTTTGTCACTTCCCAGCCACTTTTGACAGTTTCAAGCCAATTTTTGCCACTTTCAAACACTTTTGATGCTTTCCCACCAATTTTTGTCACTTCCCAGCCATTTTTCAACCATTTCAAGACAATTTTTGCCACTTTCAAACCACTTTTGATGACTTTCAAACCACTTTTGGTGCTTTCCCACCAACTGTTTTCACTTCCAAGCCATTTTTGATGCTTTCCCACCATTTTTTTGTCACTTCCCAGCCACTTTTGACAGTTTCAAGCCAATTTTTGCCACTTTCAAATCACTTCTGACTGTTTCCCACCAATTTTTGCCACTTTCAAACCCCTTTTGATGACTTTCAAACCACTTTTGATGCTTTCCCACCAATTTTTGTCACTTTCAAGCCATTTTGGATGGTTTTCCACCATTTTTTGTCACTTCCCAGCCACTTTTGACAGTTTCAAGCCAATTTTTGCCACTTTCAAACCCATTTTTATGACTTTCAAACACTTTTGATGCTTTCCCACCAATTTTTGCCACTTCCCGGCCATTTTTGACAGTTTCAAGCCAATTTTTGCCACTTTCAAACCACTTTTGACAGTTTCAAGCCAATTTTTGTCACTTTCAAACCCCTTTTTATGACTTTCAAACCACTTTTGATGCTTTCCCACCATTTTTTGTCACTTTCAAGCCATTTTTGACGGTTCCCCACCAATTTTTGTCACTTCCCGGCCATTTTTGACAGTTTCAAGCCAATTTTTGCCACTTTCAAACCACTTTCGATGGTTTCCCACCAATTTTTGTCACTTTCAAACCCCTTTTTATGACTTTCAAACCACTTTTGACGGTTTCCCACCAATTTTTGTCACTTCCCAGCCACTTTTGACAGTTTCAAGCCAATTTTTGCCACTTTCAAACCACTTCTGATGGTTTCCCACCAACCGTCGTCACTCGTGAACCACTTTTGACCGTTTCCCACCAATTTTTGCCACTTCCAACCCACTTTCCCATGGTTTCAAGCCCGTTTTTTACAACCTTCGGACCACTTTCGATGTTTCCCACCCACTTTTGCCACTTTCAAACCGATTTTTGATGGTTCCGAGCCAATTCCGCTTGTTCACCGCCAATTTTTGCCGCTTTCCCACCAATCGACGCCGTTTTCAAACCCGGTTTTCGGTGGTTTCAAGGCGATTTTTGCCACTTCCAAACCACTTTCTAAAAACCGTTTCAACCCGTTTTTTTTCCCCTTCCAACCCAAGTTTGCCAACTCCAAACAGTTTAGATGGTTTCTCACCATTCGGTGTCACTTCCAAGCCAATTTCTACGATTCCACGTCGTATTTGATGCTTTCCCACCAATTTTCGCCACTCCCAAGCCACATTTGACCGTTTCAATCCCATTTTCGCCACTCCCAAGCCACCTTTGACCGTTTCAATCCCATTTTCGCCACTCCCAAGCCACATTTGACCGTTTCAATCCCATTTTCATCACTCCCAAGCCACATTTGACCGTTTCAATCCCATTTTCGCCACTCCCAAGCCACATTTGACCGTTTCAATCCCATTTTCGCCACTCCCAAGCCATCTCTGACCGTTTCAATCCCATTTTCGTCACTCCCAAGCCACATTTGACCGTTTCAATCCCATTTTCGCCACTCCCAAGCCACCTTTGACCGTTTCAATCCCATTTTCGCCACTCCCAAGCCATTTCTGACCGTTTCAATCCCATTTTCGCCACTCCCAAGCCATTTCTGACCGTTTCAATCCCATTTTCGCCACTCCCAAGCCATCTCTGACCGTTTCAATCCCATTTTCGCCACTCCCAAGCCACCTTTGACCGTTTCAATCCCATTTTCGCCACTCCCAAGCCATTTCTGACCGTTTCAATCCCATTTTCGCCACTCCCAAGCCATCTCTGACCGTTTCAATCCCATCTTCGCCACTCCCAAGCCACCTTTGACCGTTTCAATCCCATTTTCGCCACTCCCAAGCCACATTTGACCGTTTCAATCCCATTTTCGCCACTCCCAAGCCATCTCTGACCGTTTCAATCCCATTTTCGCCACTCCCAAGCCACCTCTGACCGTTTCAATCCCATTTTCGCCACTCCCAAGCCACATTTGACCGTTTCAATCCCATTTTCATCACTCCCAAGCCACATTTGACCGTTTCAATCCCATTTTCCCCACTCCCAAGCCATTTCTGACCATTTCAATCCCATTTTCGCCACTCCCGAGCCACCTTTGACCGTTTCAATCCCATTTTCGCCACTCCCAAGCCACTTTTGACCGTTTCAATCCCATTTTCGCCACTCCCAAGCCACCTTTGACCGTTTCAATCCCATTTTCGCCACTCCCAAGCCATCTCTGACCGTTTCAATCCCATTTTCGCCACTCCCAAGCCATCTCTGACCGTTTCAATCCCATTTTCGCCACTCCCAAGCCACATTTGACCGTTTCAATCCCATTTTCGCCACTCCCAAGCCACCTTTGACCGTTTCAATCCCATTTTCGCCACTCCCAAGCCACATTTGACCGTTTCAATCCCATTTTCGCCACTCCCAAGCCACCTTTGACCGTTTCAATCCCATTTTCGCCACTCCCAAGCCATCTCTGACCGTTTCAATCCCATTTTCGCCACTCCCAAGCCACATTTGACCGTTTCAATCCCATTTTCGCCACTCCCAAGCCACCTTTGACCGTTTCAATCCCATTTTCGCCACTCCCAAGCCACCTTTGACCGTTTCAATCCCATTTTCGCCACTCCCAAGCCATCTCTGACCGTTTCAATCCCATTTTCGCCACTCCCGAGCCACCTTTGACCGTTTCAATCCCATTTTCGCCACTCCCAAGCCACTTTTGACCGTTTCAATCCCATTTTCGCCACTCCCAAGCCACCTTTGACCGTTTCAATCCCATTTTCATCACTCCCAAGCCACATTTGACCGTTTCAATCCCATTTTCGCCACTCCCAAGCCATTTCTGACCGTTTCAATCCCATTTTCGCCACTCCCAAGCCACCTTTGACCGTTTCAATCCCATTTTCGCCACTCCCAAGCCACATTTGACCGTTTCAATCCCATTTTCGCCACTCCCAAGCCATCTCTGACCGTTTCAATCCCATTTTCGCCACTCCCAAGCCATTTCTGACCGTTTCAATCCCATTTTCGCCACTCCCAAGCCATCTCTGACCGTTTCAATCCCATTTTCGCCACTCCCAAGCCATCTCTGACCGTTTCAATCCCATTTTCGCCACTCCCAAACCACCTTTGACCGTTTCAATCCCATTTTCGCCACTCCCAAGCCACATTTGACCGTTTCAATCCCATTTTCGCCACTCCCAAGCCACCTTTGACCGTTTCAATCCCATTTTCACCACTCCCAAGCCACATTTGACCGTTTCAATCCCATTTTCGCCACTCCCAAGCCACTTTTGACCGTTTCAATCCCATTTTCGCCACTCCCAAGCCACCTTTGACCGTTTCAATCCCATTTTCATCACTCCCAAGCCACATTTGACCGTTTCAATCCCATTTTCGCCACTCCCAAGCCATTTCTGACCATTTCAATCCCATTTTCGCCACTCCCAAGCCACATTTGACCGTTTCAATCCCATTTTCGCCACTCCCAAGCCACCTTTGACCGTTTCAATCCCATTTTCGCCACTCCCAAGCCACATTTGACCGTTTCAATCCCATTTTCGCCACTCCCAAGCCATCTCTGACCGTTTCAATCCCATTTTCGCCACTCCCAAGCCATTTCTGACCGTTTCAATCCCATTTTCGCCACTCCCAAGCCATCTCTGACCGTTTCAATCCCATTTTCGCCACTCCCAAGCCATCTCTGACCGTTTCAATCCCATTTTCGCCACTCCCAAACCACCTTTGACCGTTTCAATCCCATTTTCGCCACTCCCAAGCCACATTTGACCGTTTCAATCCCATTTTCGCCACTCCCAAGCCACCTTTGACCGTTTCAATCCCATTTTCACCACTCCCAAGCCACATTTGACCGTTTCAATCCCATTTTCGCCACTCCCAAGCCATTTCTGACCGTTTCAATCCCATTTTCGCCACTCCCAAGCCATCTCTGACCGTTTCAATCCCATTTTCGCCACTCCCAAGCCATTTCTGACCGTTTCAATCCCATTTTCGCCACTCCCAAGCCATCTCTGACCGTTTCAATCCCATTTTCGCCACTCCCAAGCCATCTCTGACCGTTTCAATCCCATTTTCGCCACTCCCGAGCCACCTCTGACCGTTTCAATCCCATTTTCGCCACTCCCGAGCCACCTCTGACCGTTTCAATCCCATTTTCGCCACTCCCAAGCCACCTTTGACCGTTTCAATCCCATTTTCATCACTCCCAAGCCACATTTGACCGTTTCAATCCCATTTTCGCCACTCCCAAGCCATTTCTGACCGTTTCAATCCCATTTTCGCCACTCCCAAGCCATTTCTGACCATTTCAATCCCATTTTCGCCACTCCCAAGCCACCTTTGACCGTTTCAATCCCATTTTCGCCACTCCCAAGCCATCTCTGACCGTTTCAATCCCATTTTCGCCACTCCCAAGCCATCTCTGACCGTTTCAATCCCATTTTCGCCACTCCCAAGCCATCTCTGACCGTTTCAATCCCATTTTCGCCACTCCCAAGCCATCTCTGACCGTTTCAATCCCATTTTCGCCACTCCCCAAGCCACCTTTGACCGTTTCAATCCCATTTTCGCCACTCCCAAGCCACTTTTGACCGTTTCAATCCCATTTTCGCCACTCCCAAGCCACCTTTGACCGTTTCAATCCCATTTTCATCACTCCCAAGCCACATTTGACCGTTTCAATCCCATTTTCGCCACTCCCAAGCCATTTCTGACCGTTTCAATCCCATTTTCGCCACTCCCAAGCCACCTTTGACCGTTTCAATCCCATTTTCGCCACTCCCAAGCCACCTTTGACCGTTTCAATCCCATTTTCGCCACTCCCAAGCCACATTTGACCGTTTCAATCCCATTTTCGCCACTCCCAAGCCACCTTTGACCGTTTCAATCCCATTTTCACCACTCCCAAGCCACATTTGACCGTTTCAATCCCATTTTCGCCACTCCCAAGCCACCTTTGACCGTTTCAATCCCATTTTCGCCACTCCCAAGCCATCTCTGACCGTTTCAATCCCATTTTCGCCACTCCCAAGCCACATTTGACCGTTTCAATCCCATTTTCGCCACTCCCAAGCCATCTCTGACCGTTTCAATCCCATTTTCGCCACTCCCAAGCCACCTTTGACTGTTTCAATCCCATTTTCGCCACTCCCAAGCCACCTTTGACCGTTTCAATCCCATTTTCGCCACTCCCAAGCCATTTCTGACCGTTTCAATCCCATTTTCGCCACTCCCAAGCCATCTCTGACCGTTTCAATCCCATTTTCGCCACTCCCAAGCCATCTCTGACCGTTTCAATCCCATTTCCGCCACTCCCAAGCCACCTCTGACCGTTTCAATCCCATTTTCGCCACTCCCGAGCCATTTCTGACCGTTTCAATCCCATTTTCGCCACTCCCAAGCCATCTCTGACCGTTTCAATCCCATTTTCGCCACTCCCAAGCCACCTTTGACCGTTTCAATCCCATTTTCATCACTCCCAAGCCACATTTGACCGTTTCAATCCCATTTTCGCCACTCCCAAGCCATTTCTGACCGTTTCAATCCCATTTTCGCCACTCCCAAGCCATTTCTGACCATTTCAATCCCATTTTCGCCACTCCCGAGCCACCTTTGACCGTTTCAATCCCATTTTCGCCACTCCCAAGCCATCTCTGACCGTTTCAATCCCATTTTCGCCACTCCCAAGCCATTTCTGACCGTTTCAATCCCATTTTCGCCACTCCCAAGCCATCTCTGACCGTTTCAATCCCATTTCCGCCACTCCCAAGCCACCTTTGACCGTTTCAATCCCATTTTCGCCACTCCCAAGCCACCTCTGACCGTTTCAATCCCATTTTCGCCACTCCCGAGCCATTTCTGACCGTTTCAATCCCATTTTCGCCACTCCCAAGCCACCTTTGACCGTTTCAATCCCATTTTCATCACTCCCAAGCCACATTTGACCGTTTCAATCCCATTTTCGCCACTCCCAAGCCATCTCTGACCGTTTCAATCCCATTTTCGCCACTCCCAAGCCATCTCTGACCGTTTCAATCCCATCTTCGCCACTCCCAAGCCACATTTGACCGTTTCAATCCCATTTTCGCCACTCCCAAGCCATTTCTGACCGTTTCAATCCCATTTTCGCCACTCCCAAGCCATCTCTGACCGTTTCAATCCCATTTCCGCCACTCCCAAGCCATTTCTGACCGTTTCAATCCCATTTTCGCCACTCCCAAGCCACATTTGACCGTTTCAATCCCATTTTCGCCACTCCCAAGCCATTTCTGACCGTTTCAATCCCATTTTCGCCACTCCCAAGCCACCTTTGACCGTTTCAATCCCATTTTCGCCACTCCCAAGCCACATTTGACCGTTTCAATCCCATTTTCGCCACTCCCAAGCCACCTTTGACCGTTTCAATCCCATTTTCGCCACTCCCAAGCCACATTTGACCGTTTCAATCCCATTTTCGCCACTCCCAAGCCATCTCTGACCGTTTCAATCCCATTTTCGCCACTCCCAAGCCACCTTTGACCGTTTCAATCCCATTTTCGCCACTCCCAAGCCATCTCTGACCGTTTCAATCCCATTTTCGCCACTCCCAAACCACCTTTGACCGTTTCAATCCCATTTTCGCCACTCCCAAGCCACATTTGACCGTTTCAATCCCATTTTCGCCACTCCCAAGCCACATTTGACCGTTTCAATCCCATTTTCGCCACTCCCAAGCCATCTCTGACCGTTTCAATCCCATTTTCGCCACTCCCAAGCCACATTTGACCGTTTCAATCCCATTTTCGCCACTCCCAAGCCATCTCTGACCGTTTCAATCCCATTTTCGCCACTCCCAAGCCATCTCTGACCGTTTCAATCCCATTTTCGCCACTCCCAAGCCACATTTGACCGTTTCAATCCCATTTTCGCCACTCCCGAGCCACCTTTGACCGTTTCAATCCCATTTTTGTCACTCCCAAGCCATTTCTGACCGTTTCAATCCCATTTTCGCCACTCCCAAGCCATTTCTGACCGTTTCAATCCCATTTTCGCCACTCCCAAGCCACCTTTGACCGTTTCAATCCCATTTTCGCCACTCCCAAGCCATTCCTGACCGTTTCAATCCCATTTTCGCCACTCCCGAGCCACATTTGACCGTTTCAATCCCATTTTCGCCACTCCCAAGCCACCTTTGACCCTTTCAATCCCATTTTCGCCACTCCCAAGCCACCTTTGACCGTTTCAATCCCATTTTCGCCACTCCCAAGCCACATTTGACCGTTTCAATCCCATTTTCGCCACTCCCAAGCCACCTTTGACCGTTTCAATCCCATTTTTGCCACTCCCAAGCCACCTTTGACCGTTTCAATCCCATTTTCGCCACTCCCAAGCCACATTTGACCGTTTCAATCCCATTTTCGCCACTCCCAAGCCATCTCTGACCGTTTCAATCCCATTTTCGCCACTCCCAAGCCACATTTGACCGTTTCAATCCCATTTTCGCCACTCCCAAGCCATCTCTGACCGTTTCAATCCCATTTTCGCCACTCCCAAGCCATTTCTGACCGTTTCAATCCCATTTTCGCCACTCCCAAGCCATCTCTGACCGTTTCAATCCCATTTTCGCCACTCCCAAGCCACCTCTGACCGTTTCAATCCCATTTTCGCCACTCCCAAGCCATCTCTGACCGTTTCAATCCCATCTTCGCCATTTTCGACGCTTTCAATCCCACTTTTCGACGACTTTCAATCCGCTGCCGACGCTTTCCCAACCGCGGCCTTTTTTTTTTTTTTTTTCCTTTTCCAGCTTTTTATTCGCTTCCAACCCCACCCTCGCCACCCGCCCACCGCCGCCGCTAAAACTTCATCCCCCCTCCCCACCCCCACCAAAAACCAGGGAAAAAAACCCCCCTCCAAGGTCCGTTTTTTTTTTTTTTTGTTTGTTTTGTTTCGTTTTTTCCTGTCGGGTTTTTTTTTTTTTTTTTATTTTTGGATCTGGAATATAAAAAGCCGCAGGTTGATGTTCTTGGCCGCCAGCAGTTTGTTGCACTCCACCGAGTCGACGATGGGCAGCGCCATGTAGTCGGTCTCGTTGCTCTCGTTGCTGAAGACGAAGTGGTAGATGACGGGGTTGATCTTGACGTCGTCGTAGGGCCCCTCCAGGAGGAGGAAGGAGCACTCCATGGGCGAGTTGACTTTGCTCTTGAGGATCAGCTGGAAGCTCAGCGTGCGCTTGCAGGAGAGGTTGGGGTTGCGCTCGGAGTCGTTGACGCGCGCCTTCAGCACCCACGTCTGGTTGAGCACGGTCAGGCGCGGCGTCTCGTAGTACAGGCGCGTGATGAAGTCGTCGGTGCGGTACGGGCGGAACTGGACCTCTGGGGGAAGGGAGGGGGGAGAGAAAGGTCGGGGTGAAAGCGGTCGCGGGGTTTTCCGGCCGAAGAAATCCCCGGAATTTTCGCCGGAGACCGATAGGGTTCGCCGTTATCCCCCGCGAAGTTCCCGGAATTATCACCGGATCCTAAGAGGATTCGCCGTTATCCTACGGAATTCTGGGAATTAACAGCAGATCCTAAGAGGATTCACCGTTATCCTACGGGATTCTGGGAATTAACAGCAGATCCTAAGAGGATTCGCCGTTATCCTACGGAATTCTGGGAATTAACAGCAGATCCTAAGAGGATTCGCCGTTATCCTACAGAATTCTGGGAATTATCACCGGATCCTAAGAGGATTCGCCATTATCCTACCGGATTCTGGGAATTATCACCGGATCCTAAGAGGATTCGCCGTTATCCTACGGGATTCTGGGAATTAACAGCAGATCCTAAGAGGATTCGCCGTTATCCTACGGGATTCTGGGAATTATCACCGGATCCTAAGAGGATTCGCCGTTATCCTACGGGATTCTGGGAATTAACAGCAGATCCTAAGAGGATTCGCCGTTATCCTACGGGATTCTGGGAATTATCACCGGATCCTAAGAGGATTCGCCGTTATCCTACAGAATTCTTGGAATTTTCATCAGATCCCAAATGGATTCATCGTTATCCTACAAAATTCCCAAAATTATCAACGGATCTTAACAGGGTTCACCGTTCTCCTACAAAATTCCCGGAATTATCAATGGATCCAAATAGGGTTCACTGTTATCCTACAGAATTCTTGGAATTATCAATGGATCCGAAGAGGGTTCACCAGAATCCTGTAAAATTCCCAGAATTTTCATCACATCCCAATAGGAGTCACCAGGATCCTACAAAAGTCCTGGAATTTTCACCGGATCCCAAAAGGATTCATCGTTATCCTACAAAATTCTTGGAATTCTCAATGGATCCTATCAGGATTCACCAGAATCCTACAATATTCCCGAAATTCTCATCAGATCCCAATAGAAGTCACCGTTATCCTACAAAATTCCTGGAATTCTCCTCAGATCCCAAAAGGATTCATCGTTATCCTACAAAATTCCCAAATTCCTCATCAGATCCCAGTAGGATTCACCAGGCTCCCATAAAATTCCCCAAATTATCACGGAATCCTAAAAGGATTCCCCAGGATCCTACAAAAATTCCTGGAATTCTCATCGGATCCTACAAGAATTCACTGTTATCCTACAAAAATCCTGGATTTCTTCCGGGATCCCCGAAAGGATTCCCAATTATCCGAGCAAATTCCCAAAATTCCCAGCAGCCTTTCCTCATTGCCCCATCCCAAATTCCGTCCTCTTGTCCAACCGCGAAACCAGGGAAAACCTCGGGAAAACTCTTGGAAAACCCTTGGAAAACCTTCGGAAAACCCTGGAAAAAATATTGGAAAACCCCTAAAAAGCTTTGGAAAATCTTTGGGAAAGCCCGGAAAATCTTCGGAAACCAATGGAAAACCCGTCAGGAAACCTTTGGAAAACGGTGCAAAACTTCGGGAAAATCCTGGAAAACCTTTGGAAAATCCCAGAAAACCTTCGGAAAACCCAAAAAATCCTTTGGAAAACTTTGGAAAATCCTCGAAAAACCTTTGGAAAACCCTGGAAAATCCCAAAACACCTTCAGGAAACTGTGGAAAACCTTTGGAAAACCCCGGAAAACCTTTGGAAAATCCCGGAAAACCTTTGGAAAACCTTCAGGAAATCAGGAATGTCGAGGAAACAAATCCCAAACTTCCGGGAATCTCCAGTTTGGTGGTGCTGGAAAACCAAAGCCCCGCCCGGATTCCAATGCGGATCGATCGCGGCACTCAGAAATTCCCAGAAATTTTTTGGGAATTCCCAGAATTCCGTGTTTTCCCCCTCATACCGGTGTTGCCGATCTGCTCAAAACTGAGCAGGCTGATAAAAAAAACCTTCGGAAAAATCCCAGAAAATCCAAAAAAACCTTGGGAAAACCTTTGGGAAACCCCGGGAAACTCTTGGAAAACCCTGGAAAACCTTTGGAAAACAATGGATAACCTTCGGAAAATTCTGGAAAACCCAGGAAAAATCTTGAAAAAACTCCGGGAAACTTTCAGAAACCATCGGATAACCTTCGGGAAACCTTTGGGAAACCCCCAAAATCCTTTGGAAAATGTCAGAAAACCCTTTGGAAAACCTTGGAACATCTTCAGAAATTCCCAGGAATTCCCAGAAATTCCCAGGAATTCCCAGAAATTTCCCACAATTCACTGATTCTCCCCCACACCTGTGGACCCGATCCCCTCGAAGCTACGCAGGCTGAAAGAAACCTTTGGAAAACCCTGGAAAACCTTCGGAAAATCCTGGAAAACCTTTGGAAAACCCCCCCAAAACACTCTGGAAAACCTTTGGAAAATCCTGGAAAACCTTTGGAAAACCCCCCCAAAACACTCTGGAAAACCCCAAAAAACCATTGGAAAACCTTTGGAAAACCCTGGAAAACCTTTGGAAAACCTTTGGAAAACCTTTGGAAAACCCCAAACAAAACCTTTGGAAAACCTTTGGAAAACCCAGGAAAACCTTTGGAAAACCATTGGAAAACCTTTGGAAAACCACCCAAAAAACTCTGGAAAACCCCAAAAAGCCTTTGGAAAACCTTTGGAAAACCCTGGAAAAGCTTTGGAAAACCTTTGGAAAACCTTTGGAAAACCCCAAACAAAACCTTTGGAAAACCCTTGGAAAACCCAGGAAAACCTTTGGAAAACCATTGGAAAACCTTTGGAAAACCACCCAAAAAACTCTGGAAAACCCCAAAAAACCATTGGAAAACCTTTGGAAAACCCTGGAAAACCTTTGGAAAACCTTTGGAAAACCTTTGGAAAACCCCAAACAAAACCTTTGGAAAACCTTTGGAAAACCCTGGAAAACCTTTGGAAAACCATTGGAAAACCTTTGGAAAACCCCAAACAAAACCTTTGGAAAACCTTTGAAAAACCCTGGAAAAGCTTTGGAAAACCACCCAAAAAACTCTGGAAAACCCCAAAAAGCCTTTGGAAAACCTTTGGAAAACCTTTGGAAAACCTTTGGAAAACCCGCCCAAAAAACTCTGGAAAACGCCAAAAAACCTTCAGGAAACCTCAAAAAACGCTTGGAAAATCCCAAAAAACCTTCGGAAAACCCTGGAAAAATCTCGGAAAACCTCGGAAAACCTTTGAAAAACATTGGGAAACCTTTGGAAAAACCCCCGAACATTCAGAAAACTGTGGAAAACCTTTGGAAAACCCCAAAATATCTTTGGAAAATCTTGAGAAAACCCCGGAAAACCTTTGGAAAACTCCCGAAAACCTTCAGAAAATCCTCGGAAAATCCCCCAAAAAACCCTTTGGAGAAACTTTTTTCAAGTTTTTTCCGAGTTTTTTTCTTGGAAAACTTCAGGAAACCCTCAGAAATCCTTGGAAAACCTTTGGAAAATGTGAGGAAACCCCAAAAAAATCTTTGGAAAAACCCTGGAAAACCCTGGGAAAACCTCAAAAAAACCTTTGGAAAAACCTCAAAAAAATCTTCGTAAAACCTCGGGAAACCTTTGGAAAACCCCGGAAAAACTACAGAAAACAATGGAAAACCCTCGGAAATCTTGGGAAAACCCTGAAAAAACATTTGGAAAATCCCCAAAAAAACCCATTGGGAAAACCCTGGAAAACTCCCCCCAAAAAAACCTCTGGAAAATCCCGGAAAACCTTTGGAAAACCTTTGGAAAACCTTTGGAAAACCCTCAGGAAAACCTTCAAAAACCTTTGGAAAAACTCCCCCCCCCAAAACACTGAGAGAACTGCGGAAAACCTTTGGAAAACCGCCGAAGAAAAACTTGGGAAAATCCCTAAAAGCCTTTGGGAAAACCTTTGGAAAACCCAAAAAAAAAAAAAAACTTTGGAAAACCGGAAGTATCAGCCAATCGCCACGTCGGGAATCCGCTGAGAATCGATCCCGGCACTCAGAAAACGCCAGAAATTCCCAGAAATTCCCAAAAATTCCCGGTTTTCCCCCTCCCTGTGTCCCCAGTTTGCTGAAGGAAAAATCCCAGAAAACCCTTTGGAAAACCTTCAGAAAAACCCTGAACAAAAATCCTCGGAAAACCCCTCAGGAAACTGTGGAAAACCTTCGGAAAACCCTGGAAAAAATCTTCGGAAAATCCCAAAAATCCTCCCTAAAACCTCGGGAAAGCAGAAATTTTTTTGGGGGGGGGAATTTTTGGGAATTTTTGGGAATTTTTGGGAATTCCACGCTTTCCTCCATACCTGCGTATCGGATCTTCTCGAAGCCGAGCAGGCTGAAAAACAAAACCTTCGGAAAATCCCAGAAAACTTCGAGAAAACCCCAAAAAACCTTCAGGAAACTGTGGCAAACCTTAGGAAAACCTTCCGAAACCTTTCGGAAAACCCCCGGAAAAATGTTGGAAAACCCTGGAAAACCGCTGGAAAACCCCGGGAAACCTTTGGAAAAACCTTCAAAAAAACAACAATCGGGGAGTATCAACCAAGAAGATGGTCAGCATCGATCCCGGCACTCAGAAATTCCCAGAAATTCCTGGAAATCCCCCAAAATTCCCTGATTTTTCCCCCACCTGTGTTCCCCAATTTTCTCGAAGCTGAGCAGGCTGAAGAAACCTTCAGGAAAATCCCAGAAAACCCTTTGGAAAACCTTCAGAAAACTCCTGAAAAACCTTGGGAAAAACCTTGGGGAAAACGCCCAAAAAACTCTGGGAGAACCTTCGTAAAAACCTTGGAAAACCCCGAAAAAATCTTTGGAAAAACCTTGGGAAAAACCTTTGGAAAACCCCCAAAAAACTCTGGAAAAACCTTCATAAAACCCTTGGAAAACCCTGAAAAAAATCTTTGGAAAACCCCCAAAAAACCCTCTTGGAAAACCTTCATAAAAACCTTGGAAAACACCAAAAAAAATCTTTGGAAAAACCTTGGGAAAACCTTTGGAAAACCCCCAAAAAACTCTGGAAGAACCTTCATAAAAACCATGGGAAAATCCCAAAAAAAACCTTGGGAAAACCTTGGGAAAAACCCCCAAAAAACCCTCTTGGAAAACCTTCATAAAAACCTTGAAAAACACCAAAAAAAATCTTTGGAAAAACCTTGGGAAAACCTTTGGAAAACCCCTAAAAACTCTGGCAGAACCTTCATAAAAACCTTGGAAAACGCTGGAAAAAATCTTTGGAAAACCTTTGGAAAACGCCCAAAAAACTCTGGGAAAACCTTCATAAAAACCAGGGGAAAATCCCGAAAAAAACCTTGGGAAAACCTTGGGAAAAACCCCCAAAAAACCCTCTCGGAAAACCTTCATAAAAACCTTGGACAACGCCAAAAAAAACCCCCTTTGGCAAACCTTCGAAAACCCTTCGGAAAACGCCGAAAAAACAAATCCTTCCAAAAACCTGGGGAAAGCAGAAATCCTTCGTGGGGGGAGGGGGGGAATTCCCGGGACCCTTCGGGAATTTTGCCGAAACCCGCCGGTTCCCCCGGCCCCGTACCCGTGTAGCCGATCTTCTCGAAGCTGAGCAGGCTGAAGATGCTGTTGTAGAGCTGCATCTCCTTCTTGCGGCTCTGGTCCATCTCGTCCAGGATCTCCATGAGCTCGTTGCCCGTCTTCGTCGGGTGGCTGCACTCGGCCTCGTGCACGCACAGCTCGTGGAAGGGGCCCTGCCAGGGGCAGCCGATCCGCTTGTACTTGCATTGGGTCACCCTGGGCGCAAAAAAGGAAAATTTTGGGTTTTTTTGACATTTTTGGGTGTTTTTTGGGGTTTTTTCGGTGGTTTTTTGGGTGTTTTTTGGGTGTTTTTCGGGGTGTTTTGGGGGTTTGTGCACGCACAGCTCGTGGAAGGGGCCCTGCCAGGGGCAGCCGATCCGCTTGGACTTGCATTGGGTCACCCTGGGCGCAAAAAAGGAAATTTTGGGTTTTTTTGACGTTTTTTGACGTTTTTTGGCGTTTTTTTTGGGTTTTTTCGGTGGTTTTTTGGGTGTTTTTAGGGTGTTTTTGGGTGTTTTGGGGGTTTGTGCACGCACAGCTCGTGGAAGGGGCCCTGCCAGGGGCAGCCGATCCGCTTGTACTTGCATTGGGTCACCCTGGGCGGAAAAAAGGAAAATTTGGGGGTTTTTGGCGTTTTTTGGCGTTTTTTGGGTTTTTTTGGGTGTTTTTTGGGTGTTTTAGGGTGTTTTTTGGGTGTTTTTTGGGTGTTTTGGGGGTTTGTGCACGCACAGCTCGTGGAAGGGGCCCTGCCAGGGGCAGCCGATCCGCTTGTACTTGCATTGGGTCACCCTGGGCGGAAAAAAGGAAATTTTGGGGTTTTTGGCGTTTTTTGGGTTTTTTTCGGTGGTTTTTTGGGTGTTTTTTGGGTGTTTTTTGGGCGTTTTTAGGGTGTTTTGGGGGTTTGTGCACGCACAGCTCGTGGAAGGGGCCCTGCCAGGGGCAGCCGATCCGCTTGGACTTGCATTGGGTCACCCTGAGAGCAAAAAATGAAATTTTGGCGTTTTTGGCGTTTTTTGGCGTTTTTTGGCGTTTTTTTGGGTGTTTTTCGGGTGTTTTTTGGGTGTTTTTCGGGTGTTTTGGGGGTTTGTGCACGCACAGCTCGTGGAAGGGGCCCTGCCAGGGGCAGCCGATCCGCTTGTACTTGCATTGGGTCACCCTGGGCGGAAAAAAGGAAAATTTTGGGTTTTTTTGACATTTTTGGGCGTTTTTTGGGGTTTTTTGGGGTTTTTTCGGTGGTTTTTTGGGTGTTTTTTGGGTGTTTTTCGGGTGTTTTGGGGGTTTGTGCACGCACAGCTGGTGGAAGGGGCCCTGCCAGGGGCAGCCGATCCGCTTGGACTTGCATTGGGTCACCCTGGGCGCAAAAAAGGAAATTTTGGGGTTTTTTGACGTTTTTTGGCGTTTTTTGGCGTTTTTTGGGGTTTTTTCGGTGGTTTTTTGGGTGTTTTTTTGGGCGTTTTTCGGGTGTTTTGGGGGTTTTTGCACACACAGCTCGTGGAAGGGGCCCTGCCAGGGGCAGCCGATCCGCTTGGACTTGCATTGGGTCACCCTGGGCGGAAAAAAGGAAAATTTGGCGGTTTTGGCGTTTTTTGGGGTTTTTTTCGGTGGTTTTTTGGGTGTTCTTTCGGTGTTTTTAGGGTGTTTTGGGGGTTTTTGCACGCACAGCTCGTGGAAGGGGCCCTGCCAGGGGCAGCCGATCCGCTTGTACTTGCATTGGGTCACCCTGGGCGGAAAAAAGGAAAATTTTGGCATTTTTGGCGATTTTTGGGGTTTTTTGGTGTTTTTTGGGGTTTTTTCGGTGGTTTTTTGGGTGTTTTTTGGGTGTTTTTCGGGTGTTTTTGGGTGTTTTTGCACACACAGCTGGTGGAAGGGGCCCTGCCAGGGGCAGCCGATCCGCTTGGACTTGCATTGGGTCACCCTGGGCGGAAAAAATGAAATTTTGGGGTTTTTGGCGTTTTTTGGGTTTTTTTCGGTGGTTTTTTGGGTGTTTTTTGGGTGTTTTTCGGGTGTTTTTTGGGTGTTTTTCGGGTGTTTTGGGGGTTTGTGCACGCACAGCTCGTGGAAGGGGCCCTGCCAGGGGCAGCCGATCCGCTTGGACTTGCATTGGGTCACCCTGGGCGGAAAAAATGAAATTTTGGCGTTTTTGGCATTTTTTGGCGTTTTTTTGGGTGTTTTTGGGTGTTTTTTGGGTGTTTTTCGGGTGTTTTTTGGGTGTTTTTAGGGTGTTTTGGGGGTTTGTGCACACACAGCTCGTGGAAGGGGCCCTGCCAGGGGCAGCCGATCCGCTTGGACTTGCATTGGGTCACCCTGGGCGGAAAAAATGAAATTTTGGCGTTTTTGGCATTTTTTGGCGTTTTTTTGGGTGTTTTTGGGTGTTTTTTGGGTGTTTTCTGGGTGTTTTTTGGGTGTTTTTAGGGTGTTTTGGGGGTTTGTGCACACACAGCTCGTGGAAGGGGCCCTGCCAGGGGCAGCCGATCCGCTTGTACTTGCATTGGGTCACCCTGGGCGCAAAAAATGAAATTTTGGGGTTTTTTGGCGTTTTTGGCATTTTCTGGGTTTTTTTCGGTGGTTTTTTGGGTGTTTTTAGGGTGTTTTTTGGGTGTTTTTGGGGGTTTTTGCACACACAGCTCGTGGAAGGGGCCCTGCCAGGGGCAGCCGATCCGCTTGTACTTGCATTGGGTCACCCTGGGCGGAAAAAAGGAAATTTTGGGTTTTTTTGGCGTTTTTTGGCGTTTTTTGGGGTTTTTTCGGTGGTTTTTTGGGTGTTTTTGGGTGTTTTTAGGGTGTTTTTTGGGGTGTTTTTGGGGCTGGGGTTGAGGAGAAATTGGGAGGGAAAATGGGAGCGGGAAATTTCGGAGGGAATGGAAAAGCAGGGAGGGAAATTTGGGAGAGAAATGGCAAAACCTGGAAGAGAAATGGCAAAATCTGGGAGAAAAATTCAGGAAAAACGTGGAAGATCCGAGTGGAAATATTGGGAGAAAGAGGGAAAATCAAGAGGGAAAATGTGGGAAAAACATGGAAAAGCAGAGAGGGAAATTTGGGATGGATGGATGAGGAAAATCTGGGATTCTCTGCCAGGATTGGAACCATCCCCAAACTCTTCCAAAGCACCGGAATTCCCGACAGAAACCAGCGACAATTCCCAAAAAAATCCCTCTGGAATTCCCAAAAAAACCAGCCAGAATTCCCCAAAATCATTCAGAACTCCACCAAAAACATCCGGAATTCCTCTAAAATCATCCAGAATTCCCACAAATCATCCCAAATTCCCTCAGGCTGGATCCCGACCCTCCCCTGGTCCTGACGACACCGCTCCAGGAAAAACCTCAGGAATTTTTAGGCACAAAACCCACCCGGAACCACCAAAAACCGTCCAAAATTCCCAAAAAATTCCAAGAAATCCCCAAAAGTCCTCAAAAAATTCCAAGAAAACCCATCCAGGACCATTCCCAGCCCTGACCTGTCCTGGCACTCCTCTTTCCGACGCCACTCCAGGAGGATCGGGAAAACTTCTTTGGCGCAAAACCCAACGCGAAACCACCAAAAAATCCCAAAAAATTCCCAAAAAAATCCAAAAAATTCCCAAAAAATCCTGAAAAAAATGCCAAAAACTGCCCAAAAACCTCCCTCACCTGTCCTGGCACTCATCCTTCAGGCGCCTCTCAAGAAGAGATCGGGAGAACTTTTAGGCCCAAAACTTGGCGCAAAAACCACCTAAAATCCCCCCAAAAAATCACAGAAAATCGCAAAAAAAAAAATCACAAAAAATCCAAAAAATTCCCAAAAAAATCCCCCAAAATTCCCAAAAAATTCCCCAAAAAGCTCCTCACTTGTCCTGCTACTCGTCCTTCTGGTGCCTCTCGAGAAGAGATCGGGAGAACTTTTTAGGCGCAAAACTTGGCGCAAAACTTGGCGCAAAAACCACCTAAAATCGCCGCAAAAAATCACAGAAAATCGCAAAAAAATCGCAAAAAATTCCCAAAAAATTCCCAAAAAATCCCCAAAATTCCCAAAGAAGCTCCTCACTTGTCCTGCTACTTGTCCTTCTGCTGCCTCTCCAGAAGTGATCAGGAGAACTTTTAGGTGCAAAACCTGAACCAAAACCACCAAAAATCACCCCAAAAAATCACAGAAAATTGCAAAAAAAGTCACAAAAAATCCAAAAAATTCCCAAAAAATCCCCAAAATTCCCAAAAAATTCCCCAAAAAACCTCCTCACTTGTCCTGCTACTCGTCCTTCTGGTGGTGCTTCTCAAGAAGCGATCGGGAGAACTTTTAGGCGCAAAACCCGACGCGAAACCACCAAAAATCGCCCCAAAAAATCACAGAAAATCGCAAAAAAATCACAAAAAATCCAAAAAATTCCAAAAAAATCCCCAAAAATTCCCAAAATTCCCAAAAAATTCCCAAAAAACCTCCTCACTTGTCCTGCTACTCGTCCTTCTGGTGGTGCTTCTCAAGCAGAGATCGGGAGAACTTTTAGGTGCAAAACCCGACGCGAAACCACCTAAAATCGCCCCAAAAAATCACAGAAAATCGCAAAAAAAACCCCAAAAAATCAAAAAAATCCCAAAAAATCCAAAAAATTCCAAAAAAAATCCCCAAAATTCCCAAAAAGCTCCTCACTTGTCCTGCTACTCGTCCTTCTGGTGCCTCTCGAGAAGAGATCGGGAGAACTTTTAGGCGCAAAACTTGGCGCAAAAATCCACCTAAAATCGCCGCAAAAAATCACAGAAAATCGCAAAAAAATCGCAAAAAATTCCCAAAAAATCCCCAAAATTCCCAAAAAACTCCCCAAAAATCCCAAAAAAGCTCCTCACTTGTCCTGCTACTCGTCCTTCTGGTGGTGCTTCTCAAGAAGCGATCGGGAGAATTTTTAGGCGCAAAACCCGACGTGAAACCACCAAAAATCGCCCCAAAAAATCACAGAAAATCGCAAAAAAATCACAAAAAATCCAAAAAATTCCAAAAAAATCCCCAAAAATTCCCAAATTCCCAAAAAATTCCCAAAAAACCTCCTCACTTGTCCTGCTACTCGTCCTTCTGGTGGTGCTTCTCAAGCAGAGATCGGGAGAACTTTTAGGTGCAAAACCCGACGCGAAACCACCTAAAATCGCCCCAAAAAAATCACAGAAAATCGCAAAAAAAACCCCAAAAAATCAAAAAAATCCCAAAAAATCCAAAAAATTCCAAAAAAAATCCCCAAAATTCCCAAAAAGCTCCTCACTTGTCCTGCTACTCGTCCTTCTGGTGCCTCTCGAGAAGAGATCGGGAGAACTTTTAGGCGCAAAACTTGGCGCAAAAATCCACCTAAAATCGCCCCAAAAAATCACAGAAAATCGCAAAAAAATCGCAAAAAATTCCCAAAAAATCCCCAAAATTCCCAAAAAACTCCCCAAAAATCCCAAAAAAGCTCCTCACTTGTCCTGCTACTCGTCCTTCTGGTGGTGCTTCTCAAGAAGCGATCGGGAGAATTTTTAGGCGCAAAACCCGACGTGAAACCACCAAAAATCGCCCCAAAAAATCACAGAAAATCGCAAAAAAATCACAAAAAATCCAAAAAATTCCAAAAAATTCCCAAAAATTTCCCAAAAAACCTCCTCACTTGTCCTGCTACTCGTCCTTCTGGTGCCTCTCGAGAAGAGATCGGGAGAACTTTTAGGCGCAAAACCCCACCTAAAATCGCCGCAAAAAAATCACAGAAAATCGCAAAAAATTCCCAAAAAATTCCCAAAAAATCCCCCAAATTCCCCCCAAAACTCCCCAAAACTGCCAAAGCAGCCTCTGACCTGTCCTGGCACTCGTCCTTCTGGTGCCTGTCGAGCAGGGAGCGGGGGAACTGGCGGGCGCAGAAGCCGCACTCGGCGGGCAGCTCGCTCACCGCCTTCTCCACGGCCAGGTTGCGGCAGCACAGGCTCTTGGAGATCTCGCAGCGGCAGTTGGGGCACGTCGCCTGCTCCTCCTTCAGCCGCGAGTCGGCCAAGAGGTGGATGAAGCAGCCGGCGCACATCAGGTGCCCGTTGGTGCACTGGAAAAAAATCAAATAAAAATAAAATTTATTGGGGTTTTTTAGGATTTTTTCCGTATTTTTTGAGGTTTTTTCTGCATTTTATTGTCTTTTTTGGACCATTTTTATTCCCGTTTTTCCCCAGGGGGATGAAGCAGCCGGCGCACATCAGGTGCCCGTTGGTGCACTGGAACAAAATCAAATAAAAATAAAATTTATTGGGATTTTTTAGGATTTTTTCCGTATTTTTTGAGGTTTTTTCTGCATTTTATTGTCTTTTTTGGACCATTTTTATTCCCGTTTTTCCCCAGGGGGATGAAGCAGCCGGCGCACATCAGGTGCCCGTTGGTGCACTGGAAGAAAATCAAATAAAAATAAAATTTATTGGGATTTTTTAGGATTTTTTCCGTATTTTTTAAGTTTTTTTCCGCGTTTTATTCTCTTTTTTGGACCATTTTTATTCCCGTTTTTCCCCAGGGGGATGAAGCAGCCGGCGCACATCAGGTGCCCGTTGGTGCACTGGAAGAAAATCAAATAAAAATAAAATTTATTAGGATTTTTTAGGATTTTTTCCGTATTTTTGAGGGTTTTTTCTGCGTTTTATTCTCTTTTTTGGACCATTTTTATTCCCGTTTTTCCCCAGGGGGATGAAGCAGCCGGCGCACATCAGGTGCCCGTTGGTGCACTGGAAGAAAATCAAATAAAAATAAAATTTATTGGGATTTTTTTTAGGATTTTTTCCGTATTTTTAAGTTTTTTTCCGCGTTTTATTCTCTTTTTTGGACCATTTTTATTCCCGTTTTTCCCCAGGGGGATGAAGCAGCCGGCGCACATCAGGTGCCCGTTGGTGCACTGGAAGAAAATCAAATAAAAATAAAATTTATTGGGATTTTTTGGGTTTTTTTAAGAATTTTTTCTGTATTTTTTATCATTTTTCCCTCCTTTTATTGCCATTTTCCCACATTTTTTTATTCCCGTTGTTTCCACAGCAGCGGGCGCCACTGGGAAGACAATAAAATAAAATAAAATAAAATAGAATTAAAATAAAATAAAATAAAATAAAATAAAGTAAAATAAAATAAAAAAATAAAGTAAAATAAAATAAAAAAATAAAATAAAGTAAAATAAAATAAAATAAAGTAAAAATAAAATAAAGTAAAAATAAACTAAAAATAAAATAAAATAAAGTAAAAATAAAATAAAATAAAGTAAAATAAAATAAAATAAAGTAAAAATAAAATAAAATAAAATAAAATTAGATAAAATAAAATAAAGTAAAATTAGATAAAATAAAATAAAATAAAATAAAATCTCATTTATTCTGATTTTTTTCTTCCATTAATTATAAATTTCCCTTATTTTGGGGGTTTTTCCTCATTTAATTCCCCTTTTCCCACCCCCCCACCCTCATTTATTAATATTTCCCCCCGTTATTCATCACTAATATTCCCAATTTATTCCCATTTTTCCCGTTTTTTTACCTCGAATACCCCCACTCCCATTTTCCCATTTATCCCCCTTTCCCCACCTTTTCCCCCCTTTTATTTATTAATACCTCCCCCCATTATTAATCCTTAATAAATCCAACTTCCCCCCTCGTTTTCCCGCCTTCTTTCTCCCCCACTCCCCCATCTTTCCAACCGCAATTCCCCGCCCCCTAAACATTCCCAACTTTTATTCCCGATTTTTTAACCCCTCGTATTCCTTACCCGCCACGTTTTTTTTTTCTCCCCACTTAATTATTGCAACGCTCCCGATTTCGTCTATTAATATTTTTCCCGCTCGTTTATTAATGTTTTCCCAGTTTTTGCCCCGAAAATTCCTTATTTATTCTCATTTCCCCACCTTCGCCTCCTCCCTCTCCCCCCACTTCGTTGATTAACGTATTGCCCCGGTATTTATCCCTAATATTCCTCCTTTTATTATTATTTTTTCCCCACCCGATTAATTCTCATCTCTCCTATTTCCCCCTCCCTCTTCCCCCTTTATTTATTAATATTTTTCCCGTTATTTATTCCTAATATTCCCTATTTATTCCCATTTTTCCATTTAATTCAATTCCGATTTTTCTCCTTCATTTTACCTTTTTTTCCCCTCCTTTTATCCTCACTTTTTCAATTATTATTTAATTTACATAATTATTAATTATTTTATTGATTATTATTATTTATTTTTTCCTTTATTTCTCTTCTTTCTGCGATTTTTCGGGGTTTTTTTTTCTTCTTTTTCGCTTTTTCTTTCCTCTTTTCATTTTCGTTTCCCCATTTTTTTCCCTCATTTCCCTCCCTCACTCATTAATATTTTCCCCCGTTATTTATTCCTAATATTCCCTATTTATTCCCATTTTTCCATTTAATTCAATTCCGATTTTTCTCCTTCATTTTACCTTTTTTTCCTCCTTTTATCCTCACTTTTTCAATTATTATTTAATTCACATAATTATTAATTATTCTATTGATTATTATTATTTATTTTTCCTTTATTTCTCTTCTTTCTGCGATTTTTCTGGTTTTTTTTTTCTTCTTTTTCGCTTTTTTTCCCTCTTTTCATTTCCGTTTCTCCATTTTTTCCCCTCATTTCCCTCCCTCCCTCATTAATATTTTCCCCCGTTATTTATTCCTAATATTCCCTATTTATTCCCATTTTTCCATTTAATTCAATTCCGATTTTTCTCCTTCGTTTTACCTTTTTTCCCCTCCTTTTATCCTCACTTTTCCACTTTTCCAATTATTATTTAATTTACATAATTATTAATTATTTTATTGATTATTATTATTTATTTTTTCCTTTATTTCTCTTCTTTCTGCGATTTTTCTGGGGTTTTTTTTCTTCTTTTTCGCTTTTTTTTCCTCTTTTCATTTCCGTTTCTCCATTTTTTCCCCTCATTTCCCTCCCTCACTCATTAATATTTCTCCCGTTATTTATCCCTAATATTCCCCACTTATTCGCATTTTCCCATTTCTTTAAATCTCACTTTTAGATCTTTTCCTCCCTTATTTATTAATATTTTTCCCTGTTTTTTTTCCCTAATATTCCCTATTTATCCCCATTTTTCCCTTTGACTCATTAGACTTTTCTCCTTTTTTTTTGATCATTTTTTCCCTCCTTTTATCCTCGTTTTCCTCCCCCATTAATTAATATTTTCCCCCTATTATTTATCCCAAAAATTCCCCATTTATTCTCATTTTTCCCTATTTTCCCGCCCTAACATTGCCATTCTCCTTTTCCCATTTTTGCACTTTTCCCCCATTTTGCCCCTTTATTTTTCCCTATTATTAATCCTTAATATTCCTAATTTATCATTATTTTTCCACCTAATAATTATGATTTTTTCCATTCCATTCATTATGATTTTTCCTTCTTGGTTTTTTCTCCTTCTATCCTCATTTTCCACCATTTTTTCCTCCTTTTCCCACCTTATTAATATTTTTCCCTGTTATTAATTCCTAATATTCCATATTTACTCCCATTTTTCCATTTAATTCTGATTTTTTCCTTCTTTTTTATCATTTTTTCCTCTTTTTATTCTCATTTTTTTCCACAATTTTTTCCTCCTTTTCCCATTTTATTTATTAATATTTTTCCCTGTTATTAATTCCTAATATTCCTCATTTATTCCCATTTTCCCATTTCATTTAATTCTGATTTTTTCTTCTTTTTTACCATTTTTTCTCCTTCTATCTTCATCTTTTTGTCTTTTTTTCCTGCTTTTCCCACTTCATTTATTAACATTTTCCCCTGTTATTAATCCTTAATATTCCTAATTTAGTCTCATTTTCCCACCTAATTACGATGATTTTTCCACTTAATTTATGATTGTCCTAATTATTAATATATTCCCTATTATTAATCCCAAATATTCCTCATTTATTCCCATTTTCCATCTTATTTATTCTCATTTCTCCACCTCATTTTCCTCCTTTTCTCACCTGATTTATTAATATTTTTCCTATTATTAATGCCTAATATTTTCTATTTATTCCCATTTTCCATTTAATTCTGATTTTTTCCTTCTTTTTTATCATTTTCTCCTCTTTTTATTCTCATTTTTCCACCATTTTTCCACCTTTTCCCATTTTATTTATTAATATTTTTCCCTATTATTAATTCCTAATATTCCATATTTACTCCCATTTTTCCCTTTAATTTAATTCTGATTTTTTCCTTCTTTTTATCATTTTTTTCTCCTTTTATTCTCATTTTTCCACCTTTTTTCCCCTTTTACCACCTTTTTTTCCCATTTTTTCCACCTTTTAATTCTCTTTTCTAAAATTATTTTTTAAATTCTATTTTATTTTATTAATATTTTATTAATATTTCTTCTTCCCGACCTTTTTCTTACCCCCAAATCCACGGAAATTCCATTGAAATTTTGAGAGAAAATTCCCCCAAATCCCCAACATTTCCCAAATTCCTGAAAATTCCAGGAAAATTTTGGTGGCTCTCGGGCAGGGTCCGGCTTTTCCCAACGGAAATTCCCAAAGAATAAAGTTGGGAACGAGGAAAAATGGAGGGAAAATAAAATAATAAAAAAGGGAATTTTGAGAAATTGAGAAAAATTCCAAGAATTTCAGAAGAATTCCAAGAAAAAAATGAAAGAAATTCCCAAAAAAATCCAAGGAAATTGAAAGAAATTCCCCAAAAAATCAAAATAGATTTTTAAAAAATCGGCAGAAATTCCCAAAAAAATTCAAAGAAATTTTTTTAAAAATTAAAGAAATTCCAAAAAAAAAAAAGAAATTCCAAAAAAATCAAAATATTTTTTTAAATGAAGGAAATTCCCCCCAAAAATTGAAGGAAATTCCAAAGAAATTGAAAGAAATTCCCCCAAAAACGAAAGAAATTCCCAAAAAATCAAAAAGAGTTTTAAAACACTGGAAGAAATTCCCCCCAAAATTCAAAGAAATTAAAAAAAAAAACCCTCAAGAAATTCCAAAAACATTGAAAGAAATTCCCAAAGAAATTGAGGAGAATTCCCAAAGAAATTGGGGAAAAATCCCAATAAATTGAGAATTCCAAGGAATTCTCAGAAATCGAAAGAAATTCCCAAAAAAATCAAAATAAATTCCCCCCCCAAAAAAATTGAGAGGAATCCTGGGAAAATGATGAGAATTCCAAGGAAAAAGATGGGAATCCCAAAAATTGAGGAGAAATCCCAAGAAATCAGAGAGAATTCCACGGAAATTGATGGAAATTCCAAAAAAATCCAAAGGAATTCCCAAAATACCGAATAGAAATTCCAAAAAAATTGCGGAGAATTCCAAGAAATTCTGGCGAACTCCAAGAGAAAAGATGGGAATTCCCCTCCCCCCAAAAAATGGGAGAAATTCCCAAAAAATCAGAAGAAATTCCAAAAGAATCGAGAGGAATCCGACGGAATTGAGAGGAATTCCAAAAACTTGAAGGGACGTTCCAAGGGAATGAAGGAGAATTCCAAGAAAAAAAAATGGGAATCCCAAAAATATTTGAGAAAAATCCCAACAAATTGAGGAGAATTCCAAGGGGGGGAAAAAAATGGGAATTCCCAAAAAATTGGGAGAAATCCCCCAAAAGATCGAAGGGAATTCCATGGAAAAGGAGAAAAATTCCCAAAAGGTTGAGGGAAATTCCCCCAAAATCGAACGAAATTCCCAAAAAATCGAAACGAATCCCCAAAAATGGACGGAAATCCTGAGAAACGGATGGGAATTGCAAGAAAAAAAATCCTAAAAAAATCTGGGAATTCCTAAAAAAAATTTGGGAATTCCTGAAAAAAAAATTGGGAATTCCTGAAAAAAAAAAAAGGGGAATTCCTGAAAAAAAAAGGGAATTCCAGGAAAAAAAAAAAAGGGGGGGGAATTCCAGGAAAAAAAAATGGGAGAATTCCGAAAAAAAAATCTGGGAATTCCTAAAAAAAATTTGGGAATTCCTGAAAAAAAAATTGGGAATTCCTGAAAAAAAAAAGGGGGGGGGGGGGAATTCCAGGAAAAAAAAATTGGGGAATTCCAAAAAAAATTCTGGGAATTCCTAAAAAAAATTGGGAATTCCTGAAAAAAATCTGGGAATTGGGGAAAAAAAAATTTGGGAATTCCTTTAAAAAATTTGGAAAATCCTGAAAAAAAATTTGGGAATTCTGAAAAAAAATTAGGAATCCCAAAAAAGAAAAAATTTGGGAATTCTGAAAAAAAAGTTGGGAATTCTGCAAAAAAGTTGGGAATTCCTTATAAAAAATTGGGAATTCCTGAAAAAATCCGGGAAATTAAAAAAAATTTGGAATTCCTGAAAAAAATTGGGAATTAAAAAAAAAATTTTTGGGAATTCCAAAAAAAATTTAGAAATTCAAAAAAAAATTTGGGAATTCCAAAAAAAATTTAGAGATTCCTAAAAAAATTTGGGAATTCCTAAAAAAAATTTGGGAATTTCAAAACAAAAAATAGGGAATGCCGTAAAAAAACTGGAAAATCCTAAAAAAAAATTTGGGAATTCTGAAAAAAAAGTCGGGAATTCCTGAAAAAAATTGGGCAAATCCCAGCTGGGAATTGTCGGGAAAAGGGAAAGGAGCCGCCCCGGAGCCCAAATTCATTAACGGCAGCGTTAATTAGCCCTAATTAACTCCCAGAGTTCATCAAAATCCAGGATGTGACCGAAAACTGGGATTAATTAATTCCAGATTCAATTAATTCCAGGTTTACTTAATCCCAGGATTAAATCCAATACCAGAATTAATTAATCCCAGCTTCAATTAATTCCAGGTTTACTTAATCCCAGGATTTCATGCTAAAGTGGGATTAATTATTCCCAGATTTAATTAAATCTCAGCTTTAATCAATCCCAGATTAAATTAATTCCAGGTTTAATTAATCGCATCCTGGAATTAATTAATCAATCCCAGATTTAATTAATCCCCGCATGTAATTAAATTCTGGATTCCATCCTTTACTGGAATTAATTACTCCCAGATGTCATTAAATTCCAGGATTGATTAATCCCATCGTTAATTAAATCCCGGGATTAATTAATCCCAGTTTTAATTAAACCCCAGAAATTATTAATCAATCCCTGGATTAATTAATCAATTAATGCAATCGTAGGAGCCCATCCCAGGACTAATTAATCCCGGGACTAATTAATTAATCCCAGATTTAATGAGATCCCAAAATTAATTAATCCCGATCCTAAATCCGGCCTGGGATTTAATTAATTAATCCCAATTTTGATCCCGGGTTTAACTAAATCCTGGATTAAATCCTCGCCTAGAATTAATTAATCCCTGGAGTTAATTAAATTCCAGCTTTAATTGATTGATTAATTAATCCCCGGGTGGGAGGGAACCAGGGATTAATTAATTCCAGGATGGGATTAAAACTGGGGATTAAGTAAATCCAGGATTTAATTAAACCTGGGATTTAATTGGATGCAATTAAATTTAGGATTTAATTAATCCCAGGATTTAGTTAATCTCGGGATTTAATTAAAACTGGGTTTAATTAACGCCAGAATGGGATCCAATCCAGGCATTAATTAATTCTGGAACTCATTAATTCCAGCTTTAATTAACTTCTGGGCTGAATCTCATCCTGGGATTAATTAATCCCAGGTTTAATTAATCCCAGGTTTAAGAGATCCCAGAAATAATTAATCGATTCCTGGATTAATTAATCAATTCATTGGATACCCTCAGGGATTAATTAATCCCCGCTTTAATCAATCCCAGCAGTAATTAATCCATCCCTGGCTTAATTAATCAATCCATCGATCCACTGGATCCCATCCCGGGATTAATTGATCCCAGCTTTAATAAATCCCCAAATTAATTACTTAATTAATCAATTCCTGAATTAACTAATCCCATCTCTAATCTTGCCCAGGCTTAATTAATCAATCCCAGCACTAATTAAACAATCCCAGCCTTAATCAATCAATCCACTGGATCCCATCCCGGGATTAGTCAATCCCAGCTTTAATCAATCTCAGCACTAATTAATCAATCCCCGGGTTAATTAATCCCAGCACTAATTAATCAATCTCCTGATTAACTAATCCCGGCATCAACTAATCCCAGCCCTAATTAATCCATCCCTGGATTAACTAATCTCAGCATTAATCAATCAATCAATCAATCCCGGGGTTAATCAATCAATCCCTGGATTAATTAATCCCAGTTTTAATCACTCCCAGCACTAATCAATCAATCCCAGCATTAATCAATCCCAGCACTAATCAATCAATCCCAGCACTAATCGATCAATTCCTGGATTAACTAATCCCAGTACCAATCTACCCCAGGGCTAATTAATCAATCCCAGTGCTAATCAATCAATCAACCAATCCCAGCACTAATCAATCAATCAATCAGTCAATTAATCAACCGCTGGGTTAATCAATCCCTGGGTTAATCAATCCCAGCACTAATCAATCAATCCCAGTATTAATTCCAGCATGAATCAATCAATCCCAGCATCAATTAATCAATCCCTGGGTTAATCAATCCCAGCATTAATCAATCAATCCCTGATTTAACGCATCCCAGTTTTAATCAATCCCAGACTAATTAATCAATCCCAGCACTAATCAATCAATCCCCGGGTTAATTAATCAATCAATCCCAGCACTAATTAATAAATAAAACACTCCCAGCACTAATTAATCAATCTCAACACTAATTAATCAATCCCTGGGTTAACTAATGCCAGTTTTAATCACTCCCAGGGCTAATCAATCAATCCAGCACTAATCAATCAATCAATCCCAGCACTAATCAATCAATCCCAGCATTAATCAATCAATCAATCCCTGGATTAACTAATCCCAGTTTTAATCAATCCCAGGGCTAATCAACCAATCCCAGCACTAACCAATCAATCCCAGGGCGAATCAATCAATCCCAGCACGAAGCAATCAATCAATACCGGCACAAACCAATCAATCAATCAATCCCAGCATTAATTAATCAATGCCATCATTAATTAATCAATCCCTGGATTAACTAATCCCAGCTTTAATCAATCCCAGCACTAACTAATCAATCCCAGCACTAATCGATCAATCCCTGGGCTGGTTAATCAATCAATCAATCAATCAATCAATCCATGAGGTGACATTTGGTGGCCCCTGAGGTGACAAAGGGACATTCGGTGGCCCTGCGGGGGACACTGGTGGCCCCTGAGGGGACAGGGACACCCTGAGGGGACATTGGTGGCCCTGAGGGGACGCTGGTGGCCCCTGGCAGGGGTTTGGTGGCCCTGAGGGGACGTTTGGTGGCCCCTGAGGGGACAAGGACACTCTGGGATGGTTTTGGTGGCCCTGAGGGGGAGTTTGGTGGCCCAGGAGCAGACAGGGACACCCTGAGGGGTTTGGTGGCCCATGAGGTGACAAAGGGACATTTGGCGGCCTCAGATGGGTTTTGGTGGCTCCTGGATGGTTTTGGCGGCCCTGAGGGGACATTGGTGGCCCATGGAGGACTTTGGTGGCCCATGAGGGGACAGGGACACCCTGAGGGGTTTTGGTGGCCCCTGGCAGGGGTTTGGTGGCCCATGAGGTGACAAAGGGACATTTGGCAGCCTCAGATGGGTTTTGGTGGCCCCTGGATGGTTTTGGTGGCCCTGAGGGGACATTGGTGGCCCATGGAGGACTTTGGTGGCCCGTGAGGGGACAGGGACACCCTGAGGGGGTTTGGTGGCCCCTGGCAGGGGGTTGGTGGCCCAGGAGGGGACAGGGACACCCTGGGATGGTTTTGGTGACCCTGGGGGGGGTTTGGTGGCCCCTGAGAGAACAGGGACACTCTGAGGGGACATTGGTGGCCCTGAGGAGGAGTTTGGTGGCCCAGGAGGGGACAGGGACCCTCTGGGGGGTTTTGGTGGCCCTGAGGACACTTTGGTGGCTCTGAGGGGACACTGGTGGCCCCTGGGGGACTTCAGTGGCCCATGAAGGGACAGAGACACCCTGAGGGGTTTTGGTGGCCCCTGGCAGGGGGTTGGTGGCCCATGAGGTGACAAAGGGACATTTGGCGACCTCAGATGGGTTTTGGTGGCCCCTGGATGGTTTTGGTGGCCCTGAGGGGACATTGGTGGCCCATGGAGGACTTTGGTGGCCCGTGAGGGGACAGGGACACTCTGGAGTGGTTTTGGTGGCCCCTGGCAGGGGTTTGGTGGCCCATGAGGTGACAAAGGGACATGTGGTGGCCCCGGGGGGGCGGGGGGGAGGATTTGGTGGCCCATGAAGGGACCGGGACACTCTGGGACACTTTCGGTGGCCCTGAGGTGACAAGGGGACACTGGTGGCCCCTGGCAGGGGTTTGGTGGCCCCATGAGGGGACAAGGGACACCCTGAGGGGACTTTGGTGGCCCTGAGGGGACTTTGGTGGCCCATGAAGGGACAGGGACACCCTGAGGGGACTTTGGTGGCCCTGAGGGGACTTTGGTGGCCCATGAAGGGACAGGGACACCCTGAGGGGACTTTGGTGGCCCCATGAGGGGACAGGGACACCCTGAGGGGACTTTGGTGGCCCCTGGCAGAAGTTTGGTGGCCCTGAGGTGACACCGCTGGCCCTGAGAGGACTTCGGTAGCCCAGGAGGACACAAGGGACCCTCCGGGACACTTTTGGTGACCCCGAGATGACATTTAACCGCCCACACCAACCCAGGAACACCCCGGGACACTTTTGCCGTCCCTGAGGTGACAAAACCCCCCGCGAAGGGTCCCACCGACTGTCCCCAGAGGGGAGGGGGGGGGAGGGGGTGGCGCCGCCCTCATCCCCCTCACGCCTTGTCCCCGAAGGTGTCCCCGAAGGTGTCCCCGAAGGTGTCCCCGAAGGTGTCCCCGAAGCCGCCCCGGCACCTGATAGACGGAGGCCTTGGGCAGGTCGAGGCACACGGTGCAGCAGAGCACGGAGTGCAGCCGCTCCTCCAGCTTCCCGCTGCCCGCCGCCCCCTCGGCGCCGCCGCCGCCGCCGCCGCCGCCGCCGCCGCCGCCGCCGCCCCCCCCGGCCGCCCTCAGCCGCTTCTTGGGCGGCGCGTCGGCATCGGCGCCCGCCTCCAGCAGCAGCGCCGCCGCCGCTTCTTCCGCTCCGCCGCTTTCACCGAGCGAAGCGGAGGCCGCGGGGCCGGGAGGGGCCGCGGAAGGAGCGGAGGGAGCGGCGGGGCCGCCGCCGCCGCCGCCGCCGCCATCGCGCTCCTCCGGCCCGGACATCGCCGCCATCGCCGCCGCCTCACCCCGCCGCCATCTTGGGTGGCTTTCTCCCCCCCCCCCCCTTCCCCTTCAGAGGGGGTGCGGCCAATCACAACCCGGGAAAGGCGGGGCGGGAGAAAGGGGGGCGGCCAATGGGAGGGCGGGGAGGGAGGAGCGAAGGGGGAGGCGGCCAATGGGAGGGCGGGAGTCGGGGTTGGGGGCGGGGACGTCGGGGACGGTGCCGGGGGGAGGGGGCGGGGGATTGGTGACGTCACTGGGGAGTGGGCCAATGGGAGATGGGAGCGGATGGGGCGGGGCTTGAGGGGCGGGGCTTGGGGCGGGAGCGCCCGCGGGGGGGCGCGCTCGGGGCCACCAGTGTGGACCAGTATAAACCAGTATGGGGTTAATATGGACCGGTATGGGACCAGTATAAACCGGTATGGACCAGTATGGGGTCAGTATGGACCAGAATGGACTGGTTTGGGACCAGTATAAACCAGTATTGGACCAGTATGGACCAGTAAGAACCAGTATAAACCAGTATGGACTGGTATAAACCAGTATGGGGTTAATATGGACCGGTATGGGACCAGTATAAACCGGTATGGACCAGTATGGGGTCAGTATGGACCAGAATGGACTGGCATGGGACCAGTATAAACCAGTATGGACCAGTATTGGACCAGTATGGACCAGTAAGAACCAGTATAAACCAGAATGGACCAGTATGGACCAGTATGGACCAGTAAGAACCAGTATAAACCAGTATGGACTGGTATAAACCAGCATGAACCAGTATAGACCAGTATGGACCAATATAAACCAGTGTAAACCAGTACAGACAAGTGTGGGTCAGTATGGGACCAGTATAAACCAGTACAGACCGGCATGGACCAGTAAGAACCGGTATAAACCAGTATAAACCAGTATGGATCAGTATAAACCAGTGTGGACCAGTATAAACCAGTATAAACCGGTATGAACCAGTATGAAGCAGTGTGGACCAGTACACACCAGTATAGACCAGTATGGACCAGTAAGAATTGGGGTGGGCTTGTCATGCCCCCGTCCACCCCAAATGTCACCTCGGGGACCCCAAATGTCACCAAAGGGACCCCAAAGTGTCACCTCTGGCCGCCGTGACAAACCTGTCGCCGGTGCCACCACCCCAGTGCCACCGCCCTTGTCACCCTAGTGCCACCACCCGTGTCACACAGTGCCACCACCCCAGTGTCATCAGCGTCACCTCACTGCCACCAGCCCAGTGCCACCAGCCCAGTGCCACCACCCTTGTCACCCCAGTGTCACCTCAGTGACACCACCCCTGTCACCCCAGTGCCACACAGTGCCACCACCCACCAGCGCCACCACCCGTCACCCAGCGACACCACCACAGTGTCACCCCAGCGCCACCACTCCTGTCACCCAGTGCCACCACCACAGTGTCATCCCAGTGCCACCACTCCTGTCACCCCAGTGCCACCACCACAGTGTCACCCAGTGCCACCACCACAGTGTCACCCCAGTGCCACCACCCCTGTCACCCCAGTGCCACCACCACAGTGTCACCCAGTGCCACCACCACAGTGTCACCCCAGTGCCACCACCCCTGTCACCCCAGCACCACCACAGTGTCACCCCAGTGCCACCATCCCTGTCACCCCAGCACCACCACAGTGTCACCCCAGTGCCACCATCCCTGTCACCCCAGCACCACCCCTGTCACCCCAGCGCCACCACCACAGTGTCACCCAGTGCCACCACCACAGTGTCACCCCAGCGCCACCACCACAGTGTCACCCCAGCGCCACCACCACAGTGTCACCCCAGCAACACCACCCCAGCGCCACCACCCCAGTGCCACCACCCCAGTGCCACCAGCCCCGTCACCCCAGCGTCACACAATGTCACACAGTGTCACACAATGTCCCCTCGGGGCTTTACTTGTCCCCCTCCGTCGCCGCCCTCAGCTCCCGCAGCGTCCCCAACAGCGCCAAGCAGGCCGCCACCCTCACCCAGGGGACACTCCCGGGTGCCACCACGTCCCCAAGCGCCACCAGCGCCGCGGCCACCGCGCCGGGTGACGCTGCCGGTCAGCGCGGCCAGCGCCAGCAGCGAGCCGGCCGTCAGCGCGGTGACAAAGTGACACGCCAGGACGCGGCCGTCCCCGCGCCACCAGCAGGCCGCCGCCGCCGCCGAGGTGGCCGAGGCCAGCAGCAGGTTGGCGGTGGCCCTGTCCCCGCCGAGCAGGTGACAACCGAAGGCCACCAAGGGCTGGGCCAGCACGGAGCCGAGCCAGGAGCCCGGCACGGCGGCGTCACCCTCGGGGACACCGCGGGGACAGCTCGGTGACAGCGCGTCGCCGGCGGCCGCCAGCGCCTGCAGGAGGAAACCGGCCGCGGGGCCGCCCGTCACCTGTGGGGACACGGGGACAATTGTCACCTGTGGGGACACCTGTCACCTGTGGGGACAATGGGGACAATTGTCACCTGTGGGGACATGGGGCCAACTGTCACCTGTGAGGACATGGGGACAATTGTCACCTGTGGGGACAGGGGGCCAACTGTCACCTGTGGGGACACGGGGACAATTGTCACCTGTGGGGACACCTGTCACCTGTGGGGACACGGGGACAATTGTCACCTGTGGGGACATGGGGACAACTGTCACCTGTGGGGACACCTGTCACCTGTGGGGACACGGGGACAATTGTCACCTGTGGGGACATGGGGACAATTGTCACCTGTGGGGACATGGGGGACACCTGTCACCTGTGGGGACACCTGTCACCTGTGTGGACATGAGGACATGGGTGACACGGGTGGCATGAGTGACATGGGTGATGTGGGTGGCACAGGGTTGCACAGGTGACACCGGATGGCACAGGTGACACAGGACAGGTGACACCGGACAGCTGACACAGGACAGTGACACCGCTCCCCCTGTCCCCTCAGCATCCCCTGTCCCCACCCGCCCTCTGTCCCCCCAGTCCCCGCCTGTCCCCCCAATGTCCCCAATGTCCCCCAGGGTGTCCCCAATGTCCCCCCACTCCCCCAGTGTCCCCAACGTCCCCAGGGTGTCCCCAATGTCCCCCCACTCCCCCAGTGTCCCCAATGTCCCCAATGTCCCCAATGTCCCCCCACTCCCCCAGTGTCCCCAATGTCCCCAATGTCCCAGCCCAATGTCCCCCCACTCCCCCAGTGTCCCCAGTGTCCCCAATGTCCCCAATGTCCCCACCTTTCTGGCGCGGAGGGCACAGCCCAGGCTGGTGACACACAGCAGCGCCTGTCCCAGGGCCACCCCAGTGTCCCCAATGTCCCCGATGTCCCCCCATGGCCGATGGGGACAACCCCCGGGGACCTGCGGGGACAACGAGGGCTCAGAGTGTCCCCTCCGCCCCTCCCCCCAAGTGCCACCTCCCCCTGTGTCCCCCTGTGTCACCGTGTCCCCAAACCCCTCGTGTCCCTCCCTTGTCCCCATGTCCCTCAGGTGTCCCCATGTCCCTCAGGTGTCCCCATGTCCCCTCCTGTGTCCCCATGTCGCCTCCCCTGTCCCCATGTCCCTCCCGTGTCCCCAAGCCCCCGCCGTCCCCAGTCCCTTCCCCTATCCCAGTGTCCCCTCCATGTCCCCCATGTCCCTCCCCTGTCCCGGTGTCCCCTCCATGTCCCCAAGCCCACCCTGTCCCCATCCAGTCCCGCTGTCCCCGTGTCCCCCAGGTGTCCCCAAGCCCACCCCGGTGTCCCCCCCTGTCCCCGTGTCCCCGCCATTTTCCCGCTGTCCCCCGTGTCCCTCCCATGTCCCCGTGTCCCCGTGGTGTCCCCGTGTCCCCCCCCGGTGTCCCCGTGTCCCCCCCTGTCCCCATGTCCCGCCATTTTCCCGCTGTCCCCCGCTGTCCCCGGTGTCCCCAAGCCCCCGGGTGTCCCCGTGTCCTCCCCTGTCCCCGTATCCCGCCATTTTCCCGCTGTCCCCGCTGTCCCCGGTGTCCCCCCGCTGTCCCCAAGCCCCCCCGGTGTCCCGCCGCTGTCCCCGTGTCCCCCCGGTGTCCCCAAGCCCCCCCGGTGTCCCCCCGGTGTCCCCAAGCCCCCCCGGGTGTCCCCGTGTCCCCTCCTGTCCCCCCTGTCCCCGTGTCCCGCCATTTTCCCGCTGTCCCCGGTGTCCCCAAGCCCCCCCGGTGTCCCCCCGGTGTCCCCAAGCCCCCCCGGTGTCCCCCCGCTGTCCCCAAGCCCCCCGGTGTCCCGCCGCTGTGCCCGTGTCCCCCCGGTGTCCCCAAGCCCCCCCGGTGTCCCCCCGCTGTCCCCAAGCCCCCCCGGTGTCCCGCCGCTGTCCCCGTGTCCCCCCGGTGTCCCCAAGCCCCCTCGGTGTCCCCCCCGGTGTCCCCAAGCCCCCCGGGTGTCCCCGTGTCCCCTCCTGTCCCCGTGTCCCCCCCGGTACCGCCGGTTCCGGCAGCGGCCGCGACCAGGAGCGCGCGCGGGGCCGAGGAAGGGGCGGGGCCAGGGGCGGGGCCGAGCGATCTGATTGGCTGAAGGTCGCGATGGGCGGGGATAACACACCATATATGGGCATGGGACGGCGGGGGGCGGGGCTAAGAGCGAGGCGCGCCGCTGGGTGGGCGTGTCTCGGCGTGGGCGGGGCTAATCAGAGTAATTGGGGATGGACGGGATAGTGGGCGTGGTGATGGAATGGGCGGGGCTAATCGGGGTAATTAGGGACGGGGATAGTGGGTGTGGTTATGGGGTGGGCGGGGCTAATCAAGGTAGTTAGGACTCGGGAATGTGATAATGGGTGTAGCTACAGGGTGGGCGGGGCTAATTAGCATAATCAGGGCTGGGGCTGGGATATTGGGCGTGGTTATGGGGTGGGCATGGCTAATTAGCATAATTAGGACGGAGGGAGGACACTGGGCGTGGTTATGGAGTGGGCGGGGCTAATTTGGGGAATTAGGGATGGGGAGCGGTCATTGGGCGTGGTCATGATGTGGGCGGAGCTAATTAGCATAATTAGGGCTGGGGATGGGATATTGGATGAGGTTATGAGGTGGGCAGGGCTAATTAGGGTAATTAAGGATGGGGATGGGGTATTGGGTGTGGTTATGGGGTGGGCGTGGCTAATTAAGGTAATTAGGTTTTAGGATCACCATTGGGCGTGGTTATGGGGTGGGCGGGGCTAATTAGGGTAATTAGGGCTGGGGTTTGTCTGTTGGGCCAGTCCCAAACCCCAAATCCCATCCCGTGGATCCCATGCCGGCTCTATCCCAATCCCAATTCCATCCCACCCCATCCCAAATCCCAAATCCCAAATCTCATCCCATGGATCCCGTCCCAAATCCCAACCCCCAAATCCCAAATCCCAAATCTCAGATCCCAAATCCCATTTCTAATCTCAAACCCAATCTCAAATTCCAAACCCCAAAGTTTAACATGGATCCCAAATCCCAATCTCAAACCCCAAACCCCAAATCCCCGTGCATCCCATCCCAAATATCAAATCCCAAATCCCAAACCCCCAACCCCAATCCCAAATCCCGTCCCAGTCCTTACATTTCTCCCCAATCCCAAATTCCCAATCCCAAATCCCAAATCCCGGCCCACCCTTTACTCCTTACCCCAAACCCCAAATCCCAATCCCAAATCCCAAATCCCGGCCCACCCTTTACCCCTTACCCCAAATCCCAAATCCCAATCCCAAATCCCAAATCCCGGCCCACCCTTTACCCCAAACCCTCCCCAAATTCCCTTCCCCTCCCCCGGGACAAATCCCGATCTCAAATCCCGATTTCTCCCCCCCCCCTTCCCCCCGGATTCAATCCCGATTTTTCCCCTCCCCCGGGATCCATCCCGACCCTCCCCCGGGACAAATCCCGATTTCTCCCCTCCCCCGGGACAAATCCCGATTTCTCCCCTCCCCCGGGACAAATCCCGATTTCTCCCCTCCCCCGCCGCCCCCTCGATGCCGCCGCCGCCGCCGCTCCCGGGAGCCGCTGCCCCATGCCGGGGGGATTCCCGGGAGGATTCCCGGGGGGATTCCCGGGGGGATTCCCGGGGGGGTTCCCGGGGCTCCCGGGGGGGGATCCCGGGGGGGGGTCTCAGCGCTACCGGCGTCACCCCAAACCCCCGTACTCGTACCTGGCTCTGATCGCGCTCGTCATCCGCGCCGCCCCCGGCCGCCGCCTCAAGCTCGCACAGGTAACGCCGGGACCCCCGCGGGACCCCCGGGACAGCCCCGGGACCCCCGAACCGGGATTCTCATCCATCCCCGGGATCCCCAAACCATCCCCGGGACCCCCGGGACAGCCCCGGGACCCCCGAACTGGGATCTTCATCCATCCCGGGATCCCCAAACCATCCCCGGGACCCCCGGGACAGCCCCGGGACCCCCGAACCGGGATCTTCATCCATCCCGGGATCCCCAAACCATCCCCGGGACCTCCGGGACAGCCCCGGGATCCCCCAAACCATCCCCGGGACCCCCGGGACAGCCCCGGGACCCCCGAACTGGGATCTTCATCCATCCCCGGGACCCCCAAACCATCCCCGGGACCCCCGGGACAGCCCCGGGACCCCCGAACTGGGATCCTGAACCACCCCCGGGACCCCCAAAGTAACCCCGGGATTCCCGATCCAGCCCCGGGACCCCCGAACTGGGATCCTCATCCACCCCCGGGACCCCCGGGACAGCCCCGGGACTCCCGAACTCGGATCCTCATCCATCCCCGGGACCCCCAAACCATCCCCGGGACCCACGGGACAGCCCCGGGACTCCCGATCCAATCCCGGGATCCCCAAACTGGGATCCTCATCCATCCCCGGGACTCCCAAACTGACCCCGGGACTCCCGATCCAATCCCGGGACTCCCCAAACTGGGATCACCGGGAGATCCCCTCGGGATCCCCGATCCAGCTCCGAGATCACCGGGAGACCCCCGGGACCCCCCCAAAATTCTCCCCGGGACCCCCCAGTTGTCGCCAGGACTGCCCGGGATCCCCATTCCGGGACTCGGCAGCCCGGAATTCCCCGAATTGCCGGGATTCTGGAATTGCCGGGAGCCCCGAGATCCCAAAAACTCCCCCCGAAAGAAAAAAAAAACAATCAAAACCCAACAAAAAACCCAAACCCTAAAAATCCCAAATTACAAAACGCCGGGATAAAAATCCCGTCAAAAAAAAAAAAAAAATCCCCAAAAAACTTCCAAAGAACTCCAAAAAAAACCTCTCCCAAACCCCCGCTCCAAAAAATCCAATAAAACCTCCCAAAATCCCTCAAAAAAATCCTCCAAAATCCCATAAAAATCCCCACAACTCCTCCAAAAAAAATCCCTAAAATACCCCAAACCCCCCTGAAAAAAAATTTTTAAAAATTCCCAAAACCCCTCAAAAAAAAAACCCCAATAAAATCCCCCCCAAAATCTCAAAAAACCCCGAAAAACTCAAACACCCAACCCCCCCAAAATCCCAAAAACTCCCCAAAAATCCCAAACCACCCCAAAACCCCCCAAATCCTCAAAAAAAAAAAAACCCCCGAAAATCCCACCCCCCCCCAAATTCCCTAAACCCCTCAAAAAATTAAAAAAAATTCTTTTAAAAAACCCCGAAAAATCGCAAAAGCCCTCAAAAAAAAAATTCCCAAAAAATCCCCCGAAGTCCCCTCAAAAACCCCAAATAATCCAAAACCCCGCTAAAAAACCCCAAAAATCCCTCAAAACGCTGAAAAAAATCCCCCAAACTGCCCCAAAAAATCCCCCAAACTCCCCAAAACCTCCCCAAAATCCCTCAAAAATTAAAAAAAATTCCCTAAACTGCCCCAAAAAACCCAAAAAATCCCAAAAAATGGAAAAAAACGCATCAAGCCCCCAAACCTCCAAAAAAAACCCCTCAAAAATTCACCCAAAATTCCCAAAAAACCCAAAAACTCCCCCCAAAACCCCAAAAAATTCCTAAAAAAAAAGAAAAATCAAAACCCCTCCAAAAAATCCCCCCAAAATCCCCAAATCCCTCAAAAAAAAACTAAACCCAAAAATTCCCCCAAATTCCCCCCAAAAATCCCAAATCCCTCAAAAAATGCCTCTAAACTCTCAAAACATCCCCAAAATCCCCCAAAAAATTCCTCAGACCCTCTCAAAAAATCCCCAAATACCATCAACCCCCACCCAAAAAAACCTCAAAAAACCCCCCAAAAAATCCCCCAAAAACCCCACAAAATTCCAAAAAAAATCCAAAAAAACCCCACAAAAATCCACAAAAATCTCCACAAAAATCCCCCCCCAAAAAAAACCCAAAATCCCAAAAATCCCCAAACTCACTCCCCCAAAAATCCCCCAAAAAAACCCCAAAAATTCCCCCCAAAATTCCTAAAAAATCCCCACAAAAAAATCCCCAAAAAACCTCCCAAAAATCCCCCGAAATGCCCAAAATATCCCCAAAACAACCCAAAAATTTCCCAAAAACCCCGACAAAAATCCCCACAAAAAAACCCCAAAATCCCCCCCAAAATTCCCCCCAAAATCCCCAAAATATCCCCAAAAAACCCCCAAAATTTCCCAAAAATCTCCACAAAAAAACCCCCAAAATTCCAAAAATCCCCACAAAAAAAACCCCCAAAATTCCCAAAAAACCCCCAAAATTCCCCAAAATCCCCCAAATTTCCCCCAAATCCCAAACCTCAACCGCCGCCACCCCCCGGGGCCCTGGGGGAGGGGAGGCGACAGGAGGTGACAAAGGCGACAGAGGCGACAGAGGCGACAGAGCCGCGGGGGTGCCAGACCCCCCGGCGCCGCCATTGTCGCCTCTGTCGCGACATTCGCGGCGCGGGGAAACGGCGCCACACACGGGGGGGGGGAGGGGGGAGTTTGGTCCGGGGGGATTTTGGGGGTTTTGGGGTTTTTTGGGGATTTGGGGTTTTTGGGGATTTTGCGGTTTTTGGGGATTTGGGTTTTTGGGGATTTGGGGTTTTTTGGGGATTTGGGTTTTTTTGGGATTTTTTGGGGATTTGGAATTTTTGGGGATTTGGGGTTTTTGGGGGATTTTGGGGATTTTGGGGATTTGGGGTTTTTGGGGATTTGGGTTTTTTGGAGATTTGGGGTTTTTTGGGGATTTGGGGTTTTTGGGGATTTGGGGTTTTTTTGGGGATTTTGGGGTTTTTGGGGATTTGGGTTTTTTGGAGATTTGGGGTTTTTTGGGGATTTGGGGTTTTTGGGGATTTGGGGTTTTTTTGGGGATTTTGGGGTTTTTGGGGATTTGGGTTTTTTGGGGATTTGGGGTTTTTGGGGATTTGGGGTTTTTGGGGTTTTTTGGGGATTTGGGGATTTTGGGGGGATTTTGGGGATTTGGGGTTTTTGGGGATTTTGGGGTTTTTGGGGATTTGGGGTTTTTGGGGGATTTGGGGTTTTTTGGGGGATTTTGGGGTTTTTGGGGATTTTGGGGTTTTTTGGGGGATTTGGGGTTTTTTGGGGATTTGGGGATTTTGGGGGATTTTGGGGATTTTGGGGATTTGGGGTTTTTGGGGATTTGGGGTTTTTGGGGGGGATTTGGGGTTTTTTGGGTTTTTTTGGGGATTTTTGGGTATTTTGGGGTTTTTTTGGGGATTTGGGGTTTTTGGGGGATTTGGGGTTTTGGGGGATTTGGGGTTTTTGGGGATTTTGGGGTTTTTTTGGGGATTTTGGGGGATTTTGGGGTTTTTTGGGGGATTTGGGGTTTTTGGGGGATTTGGGGTTTTGGGGGATTTTGGGGTTTTTGGGGATTTTGGGGGTTTTTCGGGATTTGGGTTTTTTTGGGGGGATTTGGGGTTTTTTGGGGGGATTTGGGTTTTTTTGGGGATTTGGGTTTTTTGGGGGGGATTTGGGTTTTTTTGGGGGGGATTTGGGGTTTTTTTGGGGATTTGGGGTTTTTTGGGGGGATTTTGGAGTTTTTTGGGGGATTTTGGGGATTTTTGGGGGATTTGGGGTTTTTGGGGATTTGGAGTTTTTTGGGGATTTTGGGGTTTTTTGGGGGATTTGAGGTTTTTTTGGGGGATTTGGGGTTTTGGGGGATTTGACGTTTTTTGGGGGATTTTGGGGATTTGGGGTTTTTGGGGTTTTGGGTTTTTTTGGGGATTTGGGGTTTTTTGGGGATTTGGGGATTTTTGGGGATTTGGGGTTTTTGGCAATTTGGTTTTTTGGGGGGGATTTGGGTTTTTTTGGGGGGATTTTGGGTTTTTGGGGATTTGGGGTTTTTGGGGATTTGGGGTTTTTTGGGGGATTTGGCGTTTTTTGGGGGATTTTGGGGTTTTTTGGGGATTTGGGATTTTTTGGGGGATTTGGGGTTTTTGGTCTTTGGGAGGGTTTGGGGTTATTTTGGGGGGATTTGGAGTTTTTGGGGGGATTTGGGGTTTTTTAGGGGGATTTGGGGTTTTTTGGGGATTTGGGGTTTTTTGGGGATTTGGCGTTTTTTGGGGGATTTTGGGGTTTTTTGGGGATTTGGGATTTTTTGGGGGATTTTGGGGTTTTTGGGGGATTTGGGTTTTTTTGGGGGGATTTGTGGTTTTTTGGGGATTTGGGGTTTTTGGGGGGATTTGGGGGTTTTTGGGGGATTTGGGGTTTTTGGGGGTTTGGGGTTTTGGGGGTCTTGGGGTTTTGAGGATTTTGGGATTTTTCGGGATTTTGGGGTTTTTTGGGGGGATTTGGGGTTTTTTGGGAGGTTTGAGGGTTTTTTTGGGGGGATGTGTTTTTAGGGGATTTTTGATCGATTTTTGGGGGATTTTTGAGGGGTTTGGGGGCATTTTTTTGTGGGTTTTTTTTAAGGTTTTGGGGGTTTTTTTGAAGGATTCTTTTGGGGTTTTTGGGAGTTTTTGGAGGTTTTTGGCGGTTTTTTGACTTTTTTGGGGGGGCGGAGTTGGGTTTTTTTGTTGTTGTTTTTCGGGGATGTTTGAGGGGTTTCATTGGGGTTTTTTTTCGCAATTTTTTGGTGTTTCTTTAAACTTTTTTTGCTTTTCTGGGGGGTTTAAAGGGCGTTTGGGGTTTTTTTTGAGGTTTTGGGGCTTTGGGGAGATTTTGGGGTGTTTTTTTCGGGATTTTTTGGGGGGTTTTGGGGGATTTTGGGGTGGGTTTGAAGGTTTTTTGCCGTTTTTTGGGGTTTTTGCGGGAGTTTTGGGGAGTTTTTAGGGGATTTTTTTTCCTAGGAGGTTTTTGAAGGTTCTTGTGGCTCTTTTTGGGTTTTTTGGGTGAATTTTTGGTTTTTTTGTGGGGTTTTCTTGGTTTTGTGGTTTTTTTTTGGGGGGAGGGTTGGGATTTTTTGCGGGAATTTTGGAGTTTGGGTTTTTTTTTGTGGGGGTTGGGAGATTTTGGGGAGGTTTTTTCGGAGGGGTTGGCGTTTTTTGAAGGTTTTTTTTGGGCGGGTTTGGGATTTTTGGGGATTTTTTGGGGGGCGGTTTGGGGGATTTTTGGAGGGTTTCTTTCGGTGTTTGGGGTTTCTGGGATCCCCCAAAATCATCCGAAATTTTGTGGGATTTTTTGGGGCTGGAAGGGGAATTTTGGGATGGGATAAAAAAAATCCAATTTGGGGTCAGGATTTGGGATTTTGGGGGGATTTTTAATGATTTTTGGGGGATTTTTAGGATTTTGGGGATCCCCAAATTTACGGGATCTCCCAAAAATTATCCAAATTCTTCTGGGATTTTTTAGGGCTGGAAGGGGAATTTTGGGATGGGATAAAACAAATCCCATTTTGGGGTCGGGATTTGGGATTTTTGAGGGGATTTTTTGGTTTTTTGGGGGGGATTTTTTGGGGGGTTTTGGGATTTTTTGGGATTTATGGGACACCCCCCTCAAATTTATGAGATTCCCCCCAAAATTATCCAAATTTTCCTGGGGTTATTGGGGCTGGGAGGGGAATTTTGGGGTGGGATTTTAAAGAAAAAAAATCCAATTTAGGCAAAATTAATGAGGATTCTTTTGGGAATTTTGGATTTTTTTTTTTTTTTTTTTTTTTTTTTGGGATTTTTAGGATCACCCCAAAATGTTTTTTGGGTTTTGGTTGTTTTTTTTTTTTATCCCAGATCATCCAGCAGCTCCGGAGCCTGTTCCCGTTTTTCGGGGGCGGCTACCAGGGCTGGAAGGATTCCGTGCGTCACAACCTCTCCTCCAACCCCTGCTTCGCCAAGGTTTGGGGACTTTTTTGGGGTTTTTTGGGGGGATTTTGGGGGTTTTTTTGGGGGGATTTTGGGGTTTTGGGAAAGGGGTAGGATGAGGGGGGGGGGATTTGGGTTTTGGGGTCCCAAAATCGGGGATTTGGGGTCAAATAAATTTGGGGGGATTTGGGGGTTTGCGGAATTTTTTAGGGGATTTTTGGGGTCCTAATTTGGGGAATTTCGGGGGTTCAAATTTGGGTGACTTGGGGGTCTCAATTTATGGGATTTTTGGGGTCTCATTTAGGGGATTTTGGGGTCACATTTAGGGGGTTTTGGGGTCAGATTTAGGGGATTTTGGGGTCCCATTTAGGCGATATTTGGGGTCTCAATTTGGGGGATTTGGGTCCAAATTTGGGGGATTTTGGGGTTCCAATTTGTGGGGTTTGGGGTCAAATTTGGGGGATTTTTGGGGTCCCATTACCAGACTTTTGAGGTCCCATTTAGGCGATTTTTGGGGTCTCAATTTGGGGGATTTGGGTCCAAATTTGCGGGATTTTGGGGTCCCAATTTGGAGGTTTTGGAATCAGAATTTGGGGAATTTTGGGGTCTCAATTTGGGGGATTTTGGGGTCCCAATTTAGGGGATTTTTGGGGTCACAATCTGGGGGATTTTGGGGTCACAATTTAGGGATTTTTGGGGTCCCATTCCCAAGCTTTTGGGGTCCCATTTAGGGGATTTTTGGGATCTCAGTTTGGGGATTTTTGGGGTCAAATTTGGGGGTTTTGGGGTCCCAATTTGGGGGTTTTGGGGTCTCAATTTGGGGGATTTTTGGGGTCTTAATTTGGGGGATTTTGGGGTCTCAATTTGGGGGTTTTGGGGTCCCAACTTGGGGAATTTTGGGGTCCCATTTAGGGGAATTTTGGGGTCACAAATTGGGGGACTTTGGGGTCACAATTTGGGGGATTTGGGGTAAAATTTAGGAGATTTTTGGGGTCACATTTAGGGGATTTTTGGGGTCCCAATTTGGGGATTTTTGGGGTCCCAATTTGTGGGGTTTGAGGTCAAATTTGGGGGATTTTTGGGGTCCCATTCCCAGGCTTTTGGGGTCCCATTTAGGGGATTTTTGGGGTCCCATTTAGGGGATTTTTGGGGTCACAATTTGGGGATTTTTGGGGGTCCCAATCTGGGGGCTTTTGGGGTCCCATTAAGGGAATTTTTGGGGTCCCTTTCTGGATGTTTTGGGGTCCCATTTTAGGGGATTTTGGGATCCCAATTTGGGCTTTGGGGTGCCAGTTTGGGGGATTTTTGGGGTCCCAATTTGGGGGATTTGGGGACAAATTTAGGAGATTTTTGGGTCCCATTTAGGGCATTTTTGGGGTCCCAATTTGGGGGATTTGGGGACAAATTTAGGAGATTTTTGGGTCCCATTTAGGGCATTTTTGGGGTCACAATTTGGGGGATTTTTGGGGTCCCATCTTAGGGGATTTTTGGGGTCACAATTTGGGGGATTTGGGGTCAAATTTGGGGGATTTTTGGGGTCCCATTCCCAGGCTTTTGGGGTCCCATTTAGGGGATTTTTAGGGTCTCAATTTGGGGGATTTTGGGGTCCCAATTTGGGGATTTTGGGGGTCAAATTTGGGGGTTTTGGGGTCCCAATTTGGGGATTTTGGGGGTCAAATTTGGGGAATTTTGGGGTCCCAATTTGGGGGATTTTGGGTCTTAATTTGGGGGTTTTGGGGTCCCAATTTGGGGGTTTTGGGGTCTCAATTTGGGGGTTTTGGGGTCAAATTTGGGGGTTTTGGGGTCCCAATTTGGGGGTTTTGGGGTCTCAATTTGGGGGATTTTTGGGGTCTCAATTTGGGGGATTTTTGGGTCTCAATTTGGGGGTTTTGGGGTCCCAACTTGGGGAATTTTGGGGTCCCATTTAGGGGAATTTTGGGGTCACAATTTGGGGGATTTGGGGTAAAATTTAGGAGATTTTGGGGTCACATTTAGGGGATTTTAAGGTCCCAATTTGGGGATTTTTGGGGTCACAATTTGGGGGATTTGGGGTCAAATTTGGGGGATTTTTGGGGTCCCATTCCCAGGCTTTTGGGGTCCCATTTAGGGGATTTTTAGGGTCTCAATTTGGGGGATTTTGGGGTCCCAATTTGGGGATTTTTGGGGTCAAATTTGGGGGTTTTGGGGTCCCAATTTGGGGGATTTTTGGGGTCCCATCCTTGTGAGGTCCTCACCTGGAATTTCGGGTTTTTTGCGGTCCCACGTGGGAATTTTTAGGAGTTTTTTTGGTTTTGTTTTTGGTTTTTTTAGGGATTATAATTGGATTTTTTTTGTGATTTTTTTTCTTGAGGGACTTTTTTGTGATTTTTTTTTTTTTTAGGATTTTTTGTTAGGAATTTTTTTTTAGGGTTTTTTTTAGGAATTTTTTTTTGATTTCTTTTCTGTAGATTTTGGGTTTTTTTGGTTTTCTTTTTTTCGGATTTTTTTTAGGGTTTTTTTAGGATTTCTTTTTTTAGGTTTTTTTTAGGATTTTTTTTAGGATTTTCTTTTTTAGTTTTTTTTAGGGTTTTTTATGATTTCTTTTTTTAGCATTTTTTCTTTTTAGGATTTTTATTTTTAGGATTTATTTTTTTAGTTTTTTTTAGGATTTTTTTAGGATTCTTTTTTAGGTTTTTTTTAGGGTTTTTTTAGAATTTCTTTTTTTAGGATTTTTTTTTAGGGTTTTTTTTTAGGATTTCTCCTTTTTTAGGATTTTTTCTTTTTAGGATTTTTTCTTTTTAGGAATTTTGTTATAGGATTTCTTTTTTTGTTTTTTTTTTTTTTTAGGATTTCTCTTTTTTTTTTAAGTTTTTTTTTCTTTTAGGATTTCTCTTTTTTAGATTTTTTTTAGGATTTTTTTCTAGGATTTTTTTAATGGTGTTTTTAGCGTTTTTTTAGGATTTTTTTAAAGTTTTTTTTTAGGGTTTTCTAAAGGATTTTTTTAGGATTTTTCTTTAGTTTTTTTAGGATTTTTTTTTCTTTTTTAGTTTTTTTTTTAGGAGTTTTTTTTAGGATTTTTTTTTTAGGATTTTATTTTTTTAGGATTTGTCCTTTTAGGATTTTTTTTTAGGTTTTTTTTTAGGATTGTTTTTTAGGATTTTTTAAAGGTTTTTTAGGGTTTTTTAGGGGTTTTTTTAGGAATTTTTTTTAGGGTTTTTTTTCGGATTTTTTTTTTTGGATTTTTTTTTAGGTTTTTTGTAGGATTTTCTTTTTTAGGATTTTTCTTTTTAGGATTTTTCCTTTTAGGATTTTTCTTTTAGGATTTTTCTTTTTAGGTTTTTTTATGGATTTCTTTTTTAGGTTTTTTTTAGGGTTTTTTTAGGAATATTTTTTAATTTTTTTTAGGATTTTTTTTAGTTTATTTTTAGGAATTTTTTTAGGGTTTTTTTAGGATTTTTTTTACGTTTTTTTTAGAAATTTTTTTTTAGGAATTTTTTTTAGGTTTTTTTAGGGTTTTTTAGGATTTTTTTTAGGGTTTTCTTTTTTAGTTTTTTTTAAGGGTTTTTTAATGGTTTTTCTTTTTAGGTTTTTTTTTAGGATTTTTTTTAGGATTTTTTTTAGATTTTTTTTAGGATTTTTTTTTTAGTATTTTTTTTTTTAGGATTTTTCCTTTTAGGATTTTTTTTTTTAGGATTTTTTTTTAGTTTTTTTTAGGGTTTTTTAGGATTTTTTTTTAGGGTTTTCTTTTTTAGGTTTTTTTAGGGGTTTTTTTTAGGATTTCTCCTTTTTTAGGATTTTTTCTTTTTACGACTTTTTCTTTTCAGGAATTTTTTTTAGGATTTCTTTTTTTGGGTTTTTTTTTTTTTAGGATTTCTCTTTTTTTAGGTTTTTTTCTTTTAGGATTTCTCTTTTTTAGATTTTTTTTAGGATTTTTTTTTAGGATTTTTTTAGGTTGTTTTTAGCGTTTTTTTAGGATTTTTTAAAAGTTTTTTTTTTAGGGTTTTTTAAAGGATTTTTTAAGGGGTTTTTTTTAAGGTTTTTTTAGGATTTTTTTATTTTCTTTTTTAGTTTTTTTTTAGGAGTTTTTTTAGGATTGTTTTTTTAGGATTTTTTTAAGGTTTTTTTAGGGTTTTTTAGGGGTTTTTTTAGGATTTTTTTTTTAGGTTTTTTTCGGGTTTTTTTTTTCGGATTTTCTTTTTTAGGTTTTTTTTTGGATTTTTTTTTTTAGGATTTTTTTTAGGATTTTTCTTTTTAGGATTTTTTTTTAGGATTTTTTTTAGGATTTTTTTTTAGGAATTTTTTTCTAGGATTTTTTTTTTTTTAGGATTGCTCCTTTTAGGATTTTTTTTTTAAGTATTTTTTTTTTTTTAGGATTTTTCCTTTTAGTATGTTTTTATTTTAGGATTTTTCCTTTCAGGATTTTTCTTTTCAGGATTTTTTCTTTTCAGAATTTTTTTTTTCTTTTCAGAATTTTTTTTTTTTTAGGATTTTTTTTTTTTTTTTTTTGTTTTTGGCGGCGGTTTTTCTTTTCCAGAACTCTTCCCTCTTCCTCCTTCCACCTTGAAACTCCGGCTGTTCTCGCCGTCCCCCGCAGGTGCTGAAGGACCCCTCGAAGCCGCAGTCCAAAGGCAACTTCTGGACCGTGGACGTGTCGCGCATCCCGCCCGCGGCGCTGAAGCTGCAGAACACGGCGGTGGCGCGCGGCGGCGGCGACAACGCCACCGTCCCCTTTGTCCCCGACCTGTCCCCCTTCGTCCTCTCGGGCTGTCCCTACCCCCCGACCCTTCCTCACCCTCCTCCTCCTCCTCCTCCACCTCCCCAAAATTCCAGCTTCTCCATCGATTCCCTGCTCAAGGAGACGCCCGGAGAAGGGGGTGACCCCAAAGGCGCCACGTCCCCGCGGCTTTGGGGACACTTTTGGGGACAGCTGCCCACCTCCTACAGCACGGCCGTGGCCCCCAACGCCGTGGCGCCGCCCCGAGGGGGGACCCCGCTTTTTTGGGGGGTCCTCCCCGTGACCCCACATCCCCCCCGGCCCCAAAACCCGCCGGCTTCGGGGGATTTGGGGAATTATTTGGGGAATTCGGGAGGGGCGCCCCCCCAATAAAAGCGTCTTCGACGTGTGGCTGAGCCACCCCGGGGACATCGCCATCAGGGGGTGATGACGTCACGGCGGGGGGCGCCCCCCCAAAATTTTTTTGGGGGAGGGGGAAGGGGGGGGGTCACCGCCCCAAAAGTCGAAAATTTGGGGGTGTCACACCCCCCCCCCCTCCTTCCCAAAATCGGGTGGGAGCAACCTAAAATTATCGGGCTGGATATTGATATCAGGGGGGATGACGTCATAGGGGCGCCCCCAAAAATTTTCGGGGGGGGGGGGGTGTGTCACCGCCCCAAAATGACAAAATTTGGGGGGGGGCGTCACCCCCCCAAAAGTGGGTGGGACCACTTCAGAATTTTGGGCTGGATATTGACATCGGGGTGATGACGTCATAGGGCCCCCCAAAAATTTTCGGGGGGGGGGTGTGTCACCGCCCCAAAATGACAAAATTTGGGGAGGGCGTCACCCCCCCAAAAGTGGGTGGGACCACTTCAGAATTCTGGGCTGGATATTGATATCGGGGTGATGACGTCATAGGGGCCCCCCAAATTTTGGGGGGGGTGTGTCACCGCCCCAAAATGACAAAATTTGGGGAGGGCGTCACCCCCCCAAAAGTGGGTGGGACCACTTCAGAATTCTGGGCTGGATATTGATATCGGGGTGATGACGTCATAGGGGCCCCCCAAAATTTGGGGGGGGTGTGTCACCGCCCCAAAATGACAAAATTTGGGGAGGGCGTCACCCCCCCCAAAAGTGGGTGGGACCACTTCAGAATTCTGGGCTGGATATTGATATCGGGGTGATGACGTCATAGGGGCGCCCCCCTCCCCCAAAATTTGGGGGGGTCGCCAACACGAAGTGGCGAAATTTGGGTCAACTCCCCAAAAATCACGTGGGACCCCAAAATTTTGGGGGCGTGGCATGCCAAGATTGGGCGGGACCCCCCCCAAAATTTGACGGAGGTCATGGCGATGACGTCATCGAGGTCACCCCTAAAATGTTGGGGGGGGGGGGAGAGTCAGGCGCCCCAAAATGACAAATTCTGGGGGTGTCACCACCCCAAAATCGCGAGTGACCCCAAAATTTTGGGGGTGTCACCCCCCCCCCCCCTCCCCAAAATTGGGTGGAACCACCCCAAAATTTGAGCGCGGATATTGCCAACAGGCGATGACGTCATCGGAGTGACGTGTGACCCCAAAATTTGGGGGCGTCGCCCTCCCCAAACCGCGTGGCCCCACCCCAAAATTCTGGGGTGTATATTGATATCGGGGTGATGACGTCATCACTGTCCCCCCAAATTTGGGGGCGCAGTCGCCCGCGCGGGCTGATGACGTCATCGGCGTCACCGCAATAACTTGGGGGCGGGCATCGCCACCGGGGTGATGACGTCACCGGGGAATCATCGCCAACGTGTGATGACGTCATCGCGGCGATCGCCGTCGGGGCGATGACGTCATCGGTGTCACCTCCCTCCCCCCCCAATAAAGACGGTTGGGGGCGGCGCCCTCCCAGTCACTCCCAGTTAAACCAGTTTGGTCCCAGTCACTCCCAGTTCGGTCCCAGACCATCCCAGTCATTCCCAGTTAAACCCAGTTTGTTCCCAGTCCCTCCCAGTATCCCATTATCCCATTTGAGTCCATCCCAGTCACTCCCAGTTCAGCCCCAGTCCATCCCAGTCACTCCCAGTTAAACCCAGTTTGGTCCCAGTCACTCCCAGTCGCTCCCCGTTTGATTCTAGTCCCCTCCCAGTTTGGTCCCAGTTTGCTCCCAGTTTAGTCCTAGTTCATCCCAGTTTGGTCCCAGTTTGATCCCAGTTTGCTCCCAGTCACTCCCAGTTTGCTCCCAGTCACTCCCAGTTCGCTCCCAGTCACTCCTAGTCCATCCCAGTTTGGTTCCAGTTGCTCCCAGTTTGCTCCCAGTTTGATCACAGTTGCTCCCAGTTTGGTCCCAGTTTGGTCCCAGTCCCTCCCAGTTTGCTCCCAGTCTCTCCCAGTTAAACCACTTTGGTCCCAGTCACTCCCAGTTTGGTCCCAGTCCATCCCAGTCACTCCCAGTTTGATTCCAGTCCCCTCCCAGTTTGGTCCCAGTTTGATCTCAGTTTGGTCCCAGTCACTCCCAGTTCAGTCCTAGTTCATCCCAGCTTGGTCCCAGCTTAGTCCCAGTTTGCTCCCAGTCACTCCCAGTTTGCTCCCAGTCACTCCCAGTTAAACCACTTTGGTCCCAGTCACTCCCAGTTCAGTTCCAGTTTGTTCCCAGTCCCTCCCAGTATCCCATTATCCCATTTGAGTCCATCCCAGTCACTCCCAGTCCATCCCAGTCACTCCCAGTCACTCCCAGTTTGATTCCAGCCCCCTCCCAGTTTGGTCCCAGTTTGGTCCCAGTTTAGTCCTAGTTCATCCCAGTTTGGTTCCAGTTGCTCCCAGTTCGCTCCCAGTTTGATCACAGTTGCTCCCAGTTTGGTCCCAGTTTGGTCCCAGTCCCTCCCAGTTAAACCAGTTTGGTCCCAGTCACTCCCAGTTCAGTCCCAGTCCATCCCAGTCACTCCCAGTTTGATTCCAGTCCCCTCCCAGTTTGGTCCCAGTTTGATCCCAGTTTGGTCCCAGTCACTCCCAGTTTGCTCCCAGTTTGATCACAGTTGCTCCCAGTCCCTCCCAGTTCTGGGGCAGCGCCAGCGGGGTGGGACTGACAAATGGGGGAGGGGATTTGGGATATGGGGGAAATTTGGGATTTGGGAAATGGGGGAAATTTGGGATTTGGGGTTCAGGGATCGGGGATTCGGGGCTTCAGGGATTTGGGATTTGGGGATTTGGGGGAAATTTGGGATGGGGGGATGGGAGATTCAGGGATTTGGGGGTTCAGGGATTGGGGATTGAGGGATTTGGGAAATTCAGGGATTTGGGATTGGGATTTGGGGTGATGGGATTTGGGGGGGTTCAGGGGTTTGGGATTTGGGGGAAATTTGGGATGGGGGATGGGAGATGGGGTTGTTCGGGGATTTGGGGGAATTCAGGGGTTTGGGATTTGGGGTTATAGGGATTGGGAGGGATGGGATTGGGGGGGCGATTCAGGGATTTGGGATTTTGGGATTTCAGGGGGGTCCTGTGGGGTCAGGGCTCCGGGGCTCCTGAGGGCACTGGGAGCCCGGGTGACACCGGCGACACCGGTGACGCCGGCGGCGCTGTCACTGTCCCCTCCCCGCTGCCCACCCCGGGGGGGCTCGGCCCCGATCGAACTGAGACCGACGGGGGCGGGCGGAGCCGAACCGGAGCCGAACCCGCCCGAGCGGAACCGACCCGACCCGAACCCGCCCGAGCGGAACCGACCCGACCCGAACCCGCCCGAGCGGAACCGACCCGACCCGAACACCCGAATCCGCCCGAGCGGAACCGACCCGACCCGAACCCACCCGAGTGACCCGAACCCACCCGAGTGACCCGAACCCGCCCGAGTGACCCGAACCCGCCCGAGTGACCCGAGTGACCCGAACCCGCCCGAGTGACCCGAACCCGCCCGAGTGACCCGAACCCGCCCGAGGAAACCCGAACCCGCCCGAGTGACCCGAACCCGCCCGAGTGACCCGAACCCACCCGAGTGACCCGAACCCGCCCGAGTGACCCGAGTGACCCGAACCCGCCCGAGTGACCCGAACCCACCGAGTGACCCGAACCCACCCGAGTGACCCGAACCCGCCCGAGTGACCCGAACCCACCCGAGTGACCAGAGTGACCCGAACCCGCCCGAGTGACCCAAACCCACCCGAGTGACCCGAACCCGCCCGAGTGACCCGAACCCGCCCGAGTGACCAGAGTGACCCGAACCCGCCCGAGTGACCCGAGTGACCCGAACCCGCCTGAGTGACCCGAACCCACCCGAGTGACCCGAGTGACCCGAACCCGCCCGAGTGACCCGAACCCTCCCGAGGAAACCCGAACCCACCCGAGTGACCCGAACCCACCCGAGTGACCCGAACCCACCCGAGTGACCCGAACCCGCCCGAGTGACCCGAGTGACCCGAACCCACCCGAGTGACCCGAACCCGCCCGCGTGACCCGAACCCGCCCGCGTGACCCGAACCCGCCCGAGTGACCAGAGTGACCCGAACCCACCCGAGTGACCCGAACCCGCCCGAGTGACCCGAACCCGCCCGAGTGACCCGAGTGACCCGAACCCACCCGAGTGACCCGAGTGACCCGAACCCGCCCGAGTGACCCGAACCCACCCGCGTGACCCGAGTGACCCGAACCCACCCGAGTGACCCGAACCCGCCCGAGTGACCCGAACCCACCCGCGTGACCCGAGTGACCCGAACCCACCCGAGTGACCCGAACCCACCGAGTGACCCGAACCCACCCGCGTGACCCGAGTGACCCGAACCCACCCGAGTGACCCGAACCCGCCCGCGTGACCCGAACCCGCCCGCGTGACCCGAACCCGCCTGAGTGACCCGAACCCACCCGAGTGACCAGAGTGACCCGAACCCACCCGAGTGACCCGAACCCGCCCGAGTGACCCGAGTGACCCGAACCCACCCGAGTGACCCGAACCCGCCCGAGTGACCCGAGTGACCCGAACCCACCCGAGTGACCCGAACCCACCCGCGTGACCCAAGTGACCCGAACCCGCCCGAGTGACCCGAACCCACCCGAGTGACCCGAACCCACCCGAACACACCCGAGCGGAACCGAACTGACCCGAATGACCCGAACCCACCCGAGAGAACCGAAAGGACCCGAACTCCCCCGACAGAACCCGAGCGGACCCCAACGAACCCGAACACTGAGGGGAGGGGTTCCCCGTTCACACCCGGAGGTGTTTTCCCTCTATTGGGAGCCTTGAAGGATCTGGCTGGACACAGCCGCACCTCAAATCCCTCCGGGCACCCCAAACTTTAGGACACCCCCCCCCCCCATTCCCAACCCGCCCCGTTCTGCCGTCGTTCCCTCTCCGCGCGGGCGCCGCCATCTTGAGTGTGGCGGCGCCGCCGCCGCTTCCCGCGGCGCTTCCGCGTTGCTCGCACTCACTTCCGGCGTCACCGGAAGCGGCGCCGTCGCCATGGCGACAGCCCCGCCTCGGGCAGCGGCGGAGGCGGCGGGCAGGGCCCGAGGCCGCAGCGGGGACGGCGAGGGGACAGCGAGGGGACAGCGAGGGGACAGCGAGGGGACAGCGAGGGGACAGCGGCCGGTAACGGAGCCTGGGGGTGACGGGGGGGACCCGCTGAGGGGGGCGAGCGGGAAGGGGCCGGGCAAAATGGCGGTCACGTGAGGGGGACATGGCGGGGGGGGGGGGACAGTGAGGGGACATCGGGGACAGGGCGGGGTCTGGGGGGACCTTGGGGACAAATTCCGGCTTGGGGACATGGCGGGGGGGAGCGGTCAGGGGGGTCCTGCTGACATGGGGGTCGCCTCCGGGGATAAATTCGGGGCTTTGGGGGGACCTTGGGGACATCGGGGTGGCCTTGGGGACATCGAGGTGGCCTTGGGGACATCGGGGTGGCCTCAGGGGGGACCTTGGGGACATCGGGGTGGCCTTGGGGACATCGGGGTGGCCTCAGGGGGGACCTTGGGGACATCGGGGTGGCCTTGGGGACATCGGGGTGGCCTCAAGAGGACCTTGGGGACATCGGGGTGACCTCCAGAGGACTTTGGGGACATCGGGGTGGCCTTGGGGACATCGGGGTGGCCACAAGAGGACCTTGGGGACATCGGGGTGGCCTTGGGGACATCGGGGTGGCCTCAAGAGGACCTTGGGGACATCGGGGTGACCTCCAGAGGACTTTGGGGACATCGGGGTGGCTTTGGGGACATCGGGGGCCCCTCAAGAGGACTTTGGGGACATCGGGGTGGCCTCAGGGGGGACTTTGGGGACATCGGGGTGGCTTTGGGGACATCGGGGGCCCCTCAAGAGGACTTTGGGGACAGCGGGGTGGCCTCAGGGGGGACCTTGGGGACATCGGGGTCACCTCAGGGGACAAATTCAAGGGCTTGGGGTGGCCTTGGGGACATCGGGGTGGCCTTGGGGACAATCCCCGTCCTAATTCCCCGGCGGATTGGGGAATTTGGGGTCGCCCAGAGGGGACAGTTCCCGATTTTTGGGGACATCGAGGTGACAATTCCCATTTTTCGGGTCGTTTTTGAGGAACTTTGGGGGGTTTTTGAGGAATTTTTGGGGTTTTTTTGGGGGGGAATTTTTGGGGAATTTTTGGGGTTTCTTGGGGAATTTTGGGTTTTCTTGAGGAATTTTTAGGTTTTTTGAGGAAATTTGGGATTTTTGAGGAATTTGGGGATTTTTTGAGGGATTTTTGGGGTTTTTTTAGGGAATTTTGAGGAATTTTGGGGGTTTTTGAAGAATCTTGGGATTATTTCCAGGAATTTTGGGGTTGTTTTGAGAAATTTTGGGGGTTTTTGAGGGAATTTTGGGGTTTTGAGGGAATTTTAAAGAATTTGGGGGGTTTTTTGGAGGGAATTTTGAGGAATTTTGGGGTTTTTGGAGGAATTCTTGGGGTTTTTTAAGGGATTTTTGGTTTTTCGAGGAATTTTGGGTTTTTTTAGGAATTTTGGGGTCATTTCAGAGAATTTTGGTTTTTTTTTTTTTTTAATTTCGGGGTCAACTCCCGGAATTTTGGGGTTTTTTTGAGGAATTTTGGGGCCGTTTCAGAGAATTTGGGGTTTTTCTGGGGGAATTTTGAGGAATTTTGGGGTTTTTTTTTTGAGGAATTTCGGGGCCGTTTCAGCAAATTTCAAATGTAGGAAATTTCTAAAAACCATTAGGAATTCCAACTCCCGTTTTTCCATGAAAATTCCCAATTTTTTCCCACCTCTGGGCCCCACTTCCGCGCGATCCCAACCGCCCCGGTCTCGGATTTTCCCTCAACATTCCGCAGGGATTTATTTGGGATTAAAGGGAATTTTCTTTTTTTTTCCCCTTTTTTCCTCGGACTTTGCTCTTTGGGCAGGAGCCGGGAGAGGGAGGAGGAGATTCCCGGGATTCGGGAATCTGGTTCTGCCGGAATCCTCCGGGATCCGCCCGGCCTCGCCCGTGGGGGAGGGAGGCCTTCCCGATTTTTCTGCTGCCGTGGGAATTCCGTGGGAGTTTCCCCCCCCCCCCAAAAAAAAACCACCCCCAAAAAATGTGGGGAATTGCCCCAAAAAATCCCCGTAAAAATGTGGGAATTCCCCCCAAAATTTCCCCCCAAAATCCTCAGAAATTCCTCAAAAAAATTCCCCCCCCCCAAAAAAAAATCAGGGATTCCCCCAAAAAATTCCCAAAAAAACCCCGCCAAACCCAAAAACCGTGGGAATTCCCCAAAAACCCACAAAAAATGTGGGAATTTCCCCCAAAATACCCCCAAAAAACTCAGAAATTCCTCAAAAAAATTCCCCCCCCCTAAAAAAAGTCAGGGATTCCCCCAAAAAATTCCCAAAAAAACCCCGCCAAACCCAAAAAACGTGGGAATTCCCCAAAAAACCACAAAAAATGTGGGAATTCCCCCCCCCCCAAATCCCCCAAAATGTGGGAATTCCAGAAAAAAAACCCCTCCCAAAAACCTGGGAATTCCCCCCCAAAAATAGCCAAAAAAAGTCAGGAATCCCCCCCAAAAATTCCCAAAAAAACCCCCCAAAATGTCAGGAATTCCCAAAATAATTCCCCAAAATAAAACCCCCCAAAAAGTCAGAAATTCCCCCCCCCCAAAACCCCCAAAATGTCAGGATTTCCCCCCAAAAAATTCCAAAAAAGACCTCCCAAAACCCGTGGGAATTCAAAAAAAAACACCCCAAAATAACAAAACCAAAAATGTGGGAATTTCCCCCCAAAAAAACCACCCAAAAATGTGGGAATTCCCAAAAAAAAACCACCCCAAAGATGTTGGAATTCCCAAAAAAATTCCCAAAAATGTGGGAATTCCCAAAAAAACCCCAAAAAAACCACCTAAAAATGTGGAAATTTCCAAAAAAACACCTCCAAAAAAAGTGAGAATTCCCAAAAAAACCCACCCCACAAAACTGGGAATTCCCCCCCAAAAATAGCCCAAAAAAGTCGGGAATTCGCCCCAAAAAATTCCCAAAATAAAACGCCCCCAAAACCCGTGGGAATTCCCAAAAAAACCCCCCCAAAAAATTCAGGAATTCCCCCCAAAAATTCCTCCCAAAAAATCCCCCAAATTGTTGGGAATTCCCAAAACAAAAAACCTCTCAAAAAAACGTTGGAATTCCCCGAAATGAAACCCCACAAAAAATGTTGGGAATTCCCCAAAAAAATTCCCAACCCCTCCCCAAAATGTCAGGAATTCCCAAAAAAAAAATTCCCCCCCAAAAAATTCCCAAAAAAACCCCCCCGAAAGGTCAGAAATTCCCAAAAAACTCCTCCAAAAATGTTGGCATTCCCGAAAAAAGTGGGAATTCCCCCAAAAAAAACCAAAAATGGGGGAATTCCCAAAAAAGGTGTGAATTCCCAAAAACAACCGCCCCAAAAAAAGTGGGAATTCCCAAAAAAAGAAAAAAAATAGTCAGAATTCCCAAAATTCCCACATTTTTGGGGGTTTTTTTTTGGGAATTTTGGGTGGATTCGAGGTGTTTCTCCTGGATTAGGAAAACCGGGAAAAAAACCCCCAAAACTCCACTTTTTTTTGGGAATTCCCACATTTTTGGGGTGTTTTTTGGGAATTCCCGATTTTTTTCGGGGCTTTTCTTTGGGAATTCCCACATTTTTGAGGTGTGTTTTTTTTGGGAATTCCCGATTTTTTTCAGGGCTTTTCTTTGGGAATTCCCACATTTTTGAGGTGTGTTTTTTTTGGGAATTCCCGATTTTTTCGGGGCTTTTCTTTGGGAATTCCCACATTTTTTTTGTAGTTTGTTTTTTTTTGGGGGGGGAGGGGGAATTCCCACATTTTTGGGGTGGGTTTTTTTTGGAATTCTCACATTTTTGGGGTGGGTTTTTTTTGGAATTCCCACATTTTTTGGGAGGGGTTTTTTTTTTTTGGGAATTCCCACATTTTTGAGGTGGTTTTTTTTGGAATTCTCACATTTTTGGGGTGGGTTTTTTTTGGAATTCCCACATTTTTTGGGAGGGTTTTTTTTTTTTGGGAATTCTCACATTTTTGGGTTGGTTTTTTTTTTAAGGAATTCCTACTTTTTTAGTTTGTTTTTTTTTGGTTTTTTTTTGGGAATTCCCGTTGGATTCGAGCTCAATCCCAACTTTAACAACCCCCTTATCTCCCTCCTTCCTTAGCATCCATCCCCCATCATCATCCCGCCATTCCCAGAACTTCCGGATCCCAAACCCGGGCTAAATCCAGCGGGAATCTAAAAATTCCCGCGAGAACCCAAAACAACCCCCCCAAAGGAGATGCTCCCCCACCTCCAACCGCCTCGGAACGCCGGGAAAACCCTCGGGAGAACGGGATAAGCCGCGCCGCGCCGCGGCGGGAGGTGATGCCGCTGCTTCCCGAGGTTTTTCCCGGGAATTGCCGACGATGGCGGAACACCAGGAGCTGCTGGCCGAGATGCCGGCGGTTTCCCGCCTCAGCACGCCCGACAGGCTCCGGCACGCTCAGAAACGCCGCGCCCAGCAGCTGAAGAAATGGGCTCAGGCGGAGAAGGAGATGCCGGGAATTCCCGAAGCCGAAATCCCGGGAATTCCCAAAGGCGGCGGGGGGAGGACGAGGAGGAGGAGGAGGAAGAGCCGCGGGAAGAGGGTGGAGTTCCCGGAGAACGTGCGGCTCTTGGAGGCGGCCGCCCGGCACGATGTGGAGGAGGGTGGGTGGAATTCCCGGAAATTCAGGGAATTCCCGGAATTTTGGGGCAGGGCGGCGGTGGGGATGGAGCGGGAATGTGGCGGGGATGGGGGGGGTGGGAGCGGAGCCGGGGCGGCCGGGGGTTCTCTTGGGATCCTTGGAATTCCCGTTGGAATCCTTGGAATTCCCGTTGGAATTCCCCTTGGAATTGCCGTTGGAATTGCCATTGGAATCCTTGGAGTTGCCTTTGGGATCATTGGGATTCCCGTTGGAATTGCCATTGGAATCCTTGGAATTCCCATTGGAATTCCCATTGGGATCCTTGGAATTCCCATTGGGATCCTTGGAATTGCCAATGGAATTGTCATTGGAATCTTTGGAATTGCCATTGGGATCCTTGGAATTGCCGTTGGAATCCTTGGAATTCCCATTGGGATCGTTGGGATTCCCATTGGAATTCCCGTTGGAATTGCCATTGGAATCCTTGGAATTCTCATTGGGATCATTGGGATTCCCATTGGAATTCCCATTGGGATCCTTGGAATTGCCATTGGGATTCTTGGAGTTGCCATTGGAAGCCTTGAAATTCCCACTGGGATCCTTGGAATTGCCGTTGGAATTGCCGTTGGAATTGCCGTTGGAATTGCTATTGGAATCCTTGGAATTCCCATTGGAATTCCCATTGGAATTCCCATTGGGATCCTTGGAATTCCCGTTGGAATCCTTGGAATTCCCACTGGGATCCTTGGAATTCCCATTGGAATCCTTGGAGTTGCCATTGGAATTCCTGTTGGAATCCTTGGAGTTGCCATTGGTATCATTGGGATTCCCACTGGAATCCTTGGAATCTCCATTGGAATTCCTGGTGGTTCCATTGGGATGCTCCATGGTTCCATCGGAATCCTTGGAATTGCCATGGGGGCACTCCATGGCTCCATTGGGATCCTTGGGAATGGGTGAAATCCTTGGAATTGCCATTGGGAACCTTGGAATTCCCATTGGGATGCTCCTCAAATCCTTTGGGATTCCTGGTGGTTCCTCTGGAATCCTTGGGATTGCCCTTGGAATGCTCCATGGTTCCCTTGGGATCCCTGGTGGAATTCCGGGAATTCCAGCCCCCCCCAGTTCGGAATTCCCAATCCCGTTTTCCTCCGCAGTCCGGCAGCTCCTGGAGAGCGGGATCAGCCCCGACCTGTGCAACGAGGACGGGCTGACGGCGCTGCACCAGGTATTCCCGGCCTTCCCGGCCTTCCCGGGATTCCCGCCCTCCTGCCCGTGGTCCGGCGGGATCCGGGTCCTTGCTGTCCCCGTTCACTGACTCTGATCTCCCGCATTCGGGGCTGTTCCATCCCACTTCCATCTGCTGATCCCAGATCCCGGTGATCCCGAATCCAGATCCTTTCCCGTCCCGTTGACTGGTGGTTCCGGGTGTTTTCCGTCCCAGCTCCGTCCGTTGATCCCAGATCCCGATCTCCCGTTTCCCGCGTCCTTCCCGTCCCATCCGACATCCCGACACCGTGAATCCCACCCCGTTCCCACCATTCCCGTTATTCCCACCTCATTCCCAATCCCATTCCCACCGTTCCCGTTCCCACCATTCCCAGCGCTGCATCAATGACTCCATCCCAGTTTTCCGGCTTCTCCTGGAGCATGAAATCCCACCATTCCCATTCCCAATCCCATCATTCCCACCATTCCCAATCCCACCATTCCCACCATTCCCATTTTCCCCACCATTCCCATTCCCGCCGCCATTCCCAGCGCTGCATTGACAACTCCCTCCCAATGGTCCGGCTGGTCCAGGACCGTGAAATCCCATCATTCCCATTCCCACCAATCCCACCATTCCCATCATTCCCATTCCCACCATTCCCATGATTCCCATTTCTCCCATCATTCCCATGATTCCCATGATTCCCAATCCCACCATTCCCACTATTCCCATTCTCACCATTCCCTTGATTCCCGTTTTTCCCGTCATTCCCATGATTCCCAATCCCATCATTCCCACCATTCCCATTCCCAGCATCGACGACTCCCTCCCCCTGGTGCGGCTTCTCCTGGACCATGAGTTCCCATCATTCCCATTCCCAATCCCATCATTCACATCCCAATCCCATAATTCCCACCATTCCCAATCCCATCATTCCCATTCTCACCATTCCCATGATTCCCATTTTCCCCGTGATTCCCATCATTCCCATTCTCAATCCTCTCATTCCCACCATTCCCAGCGCTGCATCGACGATTCCCTCCCAGTTGTCCGGCTGCTCCCAGACCATGAAATCCCATCATTCCCATTCGCAATCCCATCATTCCCACCATTCCTAATCCCATCATTCCCATTCCCAATCCCACCATTCCCATGATTCCCAATCCCATCATTCCCATGATTCCCAATCCCACCATTCCCATTTTTTCCCATTTTTTCCATCCTTTTTCCCATTTTTCCCACCATTCCCACCATTCCCGCCGCCATTCCCAGCGCTGCATCGACGACTCCGTCCCCCTGGTGCGGCTTCTCCTGCACCATGAGTTCCCACCATTCCTGTGATTCCCAATCCCACCATTCCCATGATTCCCAATCCCACCATTCCCATGATTCCCAATCCCACCATTCCCATGATTCCCATTCCCACCATTCCCATTTTTCCCACCATTCCCATTCCCACCATTCCCGCTGCCATTCCCAGCGCTGCATCGACGACTCCCTCCCAATGGTCCGGCTGCTCCTGCACCATGAGTTCCCACCATTCCCATGTTTCCCAATCCCATCATTCCCATGATTCCAAATCCCACCATTCCCATTTTTCCCAATCCCACCATTCCCATTTTTTCCCATTTTTCCCACCATTTTCCCCATTTTCCCCACCATTCCCATTCCTGCCGCCATTCCCAGCGCTGCATCGACGACTCCCTCCCTCTGGTCCGGCTGCTCCTGCACCATGAGTTCCCACCATTCCCATGTTTCCCAATCCCACCATTCCCATGATTCCCAATCCCACCATTCCCATTTTTTCCCATTTTTCCCACCATTTTCCCCACCATTCCCACCATTCCCGCCACCATTCCCAGCGCTGCATCGATGACTCCCTCCCTCTGGTCCGGCTGCTCCTGCACCATGAGTTCCCACCATTCCCGTGATTCCCAATCCCACCATTCCCATTTTTTCCCATTTTTCCCACCGTTTTCCCCACCATTCCCACCATTCCCGCCGCCATTCCCAGTGCTGCATCGACGACTCCGTCCCCCTGGTGCGGCTTCTCCTGGACGGCGGCGCCGACGCCAACGCGCGCGACGCGGAGCTCTGGACTCCCCTCCACGCCGCCGCCACCTGCGGCCACCTGGGCCTGGCCCAGCTGCTCATCCAGCGGTACCGTGGGGACGCTCGGGGACGCTCGGGGACGCTCGGGGACGTCCAGTTGTGCGCGGGGATGGATTTTTCGGGAATTGACCCGGCGTCTCTCCCTCTCGGCGGCGGGCAGCGGCGCCGACCTGCTGGCGGTGAACTCGGACGGGAACATGCCCTACGACCTGTGCGAGGACGAGGCCACCCTGGAGTGCCTGGAGAGCGCCATGGCCCGGCAAGGTGCGCCGGGGACGGCTCGGGGACGCGCCGGGTGGCACTCGAGGGACGCCGGAGCGTCACCGCCGTCCCCGCCGTCCCCTCAGGGATCACGCAGGAGCGCATCGAGGAGGCGCGGGCGGCCACCGAGCGCTCCATGCTCGGCGAGATCCGCGAGCTCATCCGCCGGGGAGGCGACCTGGACGCGCCCAGGGGACACGGCGCCACCCTGGTGGGAACCTCGGGGACGCTCGGGGACACTTGGGGGGGACGGCGGCGGGTGGAGGTGGCACCAGGGGTGGGGGGTAATGAATGGGGGGGGGAGATGGGGGGAGGGGAGGGGGCGTGGCCAGGGGGACACTGGGGGACATTGGGGGACACTGGGGGGGGATTGAGGGTCACTGGGGGACACTGGGGACACTGGGAGGGTTGGGGGGACACTGGGGACACTGGGGGACACTGGGGGGGTCAGGGGGACACTGGGGACACTGGGGGGGTCAGGGGGACACTGGGGACACTGGGAGGGATTGGGGGACACTGGGGACACTGGGGGACCCTGGGGGTCAGGGTGACACTGAGGACACTGGGGGGGTCAGGGGGACACTGGGGGACACTGGGGGACACTGGGGGGGTTGGGGGACACTGGGGAGGTTGGGGGACACTGGGGGACACTGGGGGGGGGCAGGGGGACACTGGGGGACACTGGAGGGGATTGGGGTGACACTGGGGGATACTGGGGGACACTGGGAGGGTCAGGGGGACACTGGGGGACACTGGGAGGGATTGGGTGACACTGGGGACACTGGGAGCGGATTGGGGTGACACTGGGAGGATCAGGGTGACACTGGGGGGCACTGGGGGGGGATTGGGGACACTGGGGGACACTGGGAGGGTCACGGTGACACTGGGGACACTGGGAGGGACACTGGGAGGGATTGGGGTGACACTAGGGACACTGGGAGGGTCACGGTGACACTGGGGACACTGGGAGGGACACTGGGAGGGATTGGGGTGACACTAGGGACATTGGGAGGGTCAGGGGGACACTGGGGACACTGGGAGGGGATTGAGGTGACACCGGGGGTCACTTGGGAGGATTGGGGTGACGCTGGGCATCACTGTGTGAGTGTCCCCATGGCCCTGGTGACACTGGGAGGGGTCACGGTGACACCGGAGCTCACTGGGACGACAACCAGGATGACACCGGGTGACACCGGGTGACACCGGAGGGGACCAGGGCGACACCGGCCGAGACTCCCCACACCCCCAAACGTCACCGCGCTGGCCACCAACCCCTCACCCCGAAGCCCCCCCCCGTCCCCTCGCCGCCGTCCCCAGCCCTGTCACCTCCGCGTCACCCCCGTGTCACCCCCGTGTCACCCCCGTGTCACCCCCGCGTCACCCCCGTGTCACCCCCGCGTCACCCCCGTGTCACCCAGCTCCACGTGGCGGCCGCCAACGGCTACGCGCAGGCGGCCGAGCTGCTGCTGGAGCACCGCGCCCGCCCCGACGCCCGCGACCGCGACGGCTGGCAGCCGCTGCACGCCGCCGCCTGTTGGGGACAGGTGCGTCCCCGTGTCCCCGTGTCCCCGTGTCCCCGCGCCCTCGGGGACGCTCTCTTCCCGTTTTTTCCCACCGTTCGTCCCCCGTCTCCCGTGCAGGTGCAGCTGGCGGAGCTGCTGGTGGCCCACGGCGCCGAGCTCGGCGCCAAGTCGCTGCTGGACGAGACTCCCTTGGGTGGGTTTGGGGTTTTTTTGGGGGGGGGTTCGGTGGCGCGGCGGCGACGCTTCGGTGACACGGGCGACGTCCCCCAGACGTGTGCGGGGACGAGGAGGTGCGCGCCAAGCTGCTGGAGCTGAGGGACCGGCGCGCCGCCGCGCTCAGGGCGCAGGAGAGGCGCGGGGCGCCGCTGCACCGGAGGACGTCCAGCGCCGGCAGCCGCGGGTGAGCGACAAAGGTCACCGGGGACACGGGGACAGCCCTGGGGACACCGGGACAGCCCTGGGGACAGCCCTGGGGACACCGGGACAGCCCTGGGGACAGCAATGGGGACACCGGGACAGCCCTGGGGACACCGGGACAGCCCTGGGGACAGCCCTGGGGACACCGGGACAGCCCTGGGGACAGCAATGGGGACAGCCCTGGGGACACCGGGACAACCCTGGGGACAGCAATGGGGACAGCAATGGGGACACGGGGACAGCCCTGGGGACACCGGGACAGCCCTGGGGACAGCCCTGGGGACACGGGACAGCAATGGGGACACCGGGACAGCCCTGGGGTCACCGGGACAGCCCTGGGGACAGCCCTGGGGACACGGGACAGCAATGGGGACACTGGGACAGCCCTGGGGACAGCAATGGGGACACCGGGACAGCCCTGGGGACACCGGGACAGCCCTGGGGACAGCCCTGGGGACACGGGACAGCAATGGGGACACCGGGACAGCCCTGGGGTCACCGGGACAGCCCTGGGGACAGCCCTGGGGACACGGGACAGCAATGGGGACACTGGGACAGCCCTGGGGACAGCAATGGGGACACCGGGACAGCCCTGGGGACACCGGGACAGCCCTGGGGACAGCAATGGGGACAGCAATGGGGACACCGGGACAGCCCTGGGGACACCGGGACAGCCCTGGGGACAGCCCTGGGGACACCGGGACAGCCCTGGGGACAGCCCTGGGGACAGCAATGGGGACACTAGGACAGCCCTGGGGACAGCAATGGGGACACGGGGACAGCCCTGGGGACAGCAGTGGGGACACCAGGACAGCCCTGGGGACACCGGGACAGCCCTGGGGACAGCCCTGGGGACACGGGACAGCAATGGGGACACCGGGACAGCCCTGGGGACAGCAATGGGGACACCGGGACAGCGCTGGGGACAGCAATGGGGACACCGGGACAGCCCTGGGGACAGCAATGGGGACACCGGGACAGCCCTGGGGACAGCAATGGGGACACCGGGACAGCGCTGGGGACAGCAATGGGGACACTGGGACAGCCCTGGGGACAGCAATGGGGACACCGGGACAGCCCTGGGGACAGCAATGGGGACAGGTGTGTGGACATCAGGATGGGGCTGGGGGACACCGGGGGACACTGTGGGGGTTCAGGGTGACACCGGGTGACACGGGGGGGTCAGGGTGACACCGGGGGACACGGGGGGGTCAGGGTGACACCGGGGGACACGGGGGGGTCAGGGTGACACCGGGTGACATTGTGGGGGTCAGGGTGACACCGGGGGACACGGGGGGGTTCAGGGTGACACTGGGTGACACGGGGGGGTCAGGGTGACACCGGGGGACACGGGGGGGTCAGGGTGACACCGGGGGCGATCGCCGCGGTTCAGGGCTGACATCCGATGTCTCTGTTCCCCCCTCGGAATTACCGAAACCCCCGTAATAATTCCCAAAATCCCCAGAATTCCAGGAATAATTCCCCAAATAATTTCTAAAATCCCTGGAATTCCGGGAATAATTCCCCAAATCCCTGGAAATCCCCCAGAATTCCCAAAATTCCCATAAGAATTCCCCCAAATCCCTGAAATTCCGGGAATACTTCCCAGAATCCCTGGAAATCTCCCAAAATTCTGGGGATAGTTCCCATAAGAACTCCCCCAAAATCCCCGGAATTCCGGGAACAATTCCCCAAAATCCCTGGAAATCCGGGATTAACTCCCCAAAAATCCCCGAAATTCCGAGAACAATTCCCCCGAATCCCCGGAATTCCGGGAATAATTCCTGGAATCATTCCGGCCGTAAAGACGGTGGGTGACCTCGGCGACGTCACGGGACGTCACGGGCGCCGTGGGTGTGAGGGACACCGGGGACATCTCGGGGACACCGGGGACACCTTGGGGACACCTTGGGGACACCAGTGGCGCCTCGGGGACGCGGGCAGACCTCTGGGAATTCCGGGAATTCCCAGGAAGGTGGTGCGGCGGGCCAGCGTGTCGGAGCGCTCCAGCCTGTACCGGCGGCAGCGGCAGCGCGAGGCCATCGTGTGGCAGCGCGGGGGACACGGGGACAGCGAGGACGAGGACAGGGGGACGCCGGAGGACGCGGCGGGGACGCCGGCGCCGCAGCGCCGCGGGGCCGGGGTGAGCGACGCCGGGGACACCGGGGACGGCGGGGACGTTGGGGACATTGGAGGGGATTGGGGACACTGGGGACACCGGGGACAGTGGGGACAATTGGGGACATCGGGGACACTGGGGACACCAGGGACATTGGGGACACTGGGGACGTTGGGGATGTTGGGGACACTGGGGACACCAGGGACATTGGGGACAATGGGGACGTCGGGGACATCGGGGACAATGGGGACACTGGGGACTTTGGGGACAATTGGGGACATCGGGGACACTGGGGACACCAGGGACATTGGGGACACTGGGGACGTCGGGAACATCGGGGACATTGGGGACACAGGGGACACAGGGCATGTTGGGGACGTTGGGGACAATGGGGACAATTGGGGGCATGGGGGACATCAGGGACACTGGGGATGTTGGAGACATTGGGGACTTTGGGGACATTGGAGGAGATTGGGGACACCGGGGACATTGGGGACATCGGGGACGTTGGGGACATCGGGGATGTTGGGGACATTGGGGACGTTGGGGACACCGGGGACACCAGGCACGTTGGGGACACCGGGGTCAATGGGGACATTGGGGACAACTGGGGGCATGGGGGACATCGGGGACACCGGGGATGTTGGGGACATTGGGGACATTGGAGGAGACTGGGGACACCAGGGACATCAGGGACATTGGGGACATCGGGGGACACCAGACATGTTGGGGACTTTGGGGACACTGGGGATATTGGGGACATTGGAGACAGTGGGGGACATCAGGGACATTGGGGGGATTGGGGACATCAGGAACATTGGGGACTTCAGGGACATCAGGGACACTGGAGACATTGGGGACATGGGGACATCGGGGACACTGGGGACATTGGGGACGTTGGGGACATTGTGGACAGTGTGGGGGTGGGGGACGTTGGGGACATTGGGGGTGGTATGGGTGTGAGGAACACTGGGGACATTGTGGGACCTTGGGGACATCGGGGTCATTGGAGGAGATTGGGGACATTGGGGACGTTGGGGACATCGGGGACAATGGGGCTGTTGGGGACATTGGGGACATTGGGGACAGTGTGGGGGTGGGGGACATCAGGGACATCGGGGACACTGGGGACATTGGGGACACTGGGGACATTGGGGACATCGGGGTCATTGGAGGAGATTGGGGACATTGGGGACATTGGGGACACTGTGAGGGTGAGGGACATTGGGGACATTGTGGGACCTTGGGGACATTGGAGGAGATTGGGGACATTGAGGACAATTGGGGACATCAGGGACATCGGGGACATCAGGGACATTGGGGACACTGGGGACATTGGGGACATGTGGGACACTGGGGACAACATGGGCCGTGTGGGCTGGCGTGGGTGTGAGGGACATTGGGGACATCGTGGAGTGGCCATTGGGGACAACGGGGACAGCGGGGACAGTGTGGGGGGACATCAAGGCTTGAGGGACACTGGGGACATCGTGGGGGACCTCGGGGACAACCGGGTGCCATCACTGGGTGGGCGTGCCCGCGGCCGAGGCGCCACCTCTGCCACCACTGAGGGGACAGCGGTGACACGGAGGCGTCACCCCACCGTCCCCTGGTTGTGTTCTTCCGTCCCCTCAGGACCCTCCGCCGTCCCCCGCCTCGGCCCCTCACCCCAACGGCTCCGCGCTGTCCCCAACGCCGTCCCCGACGTCCCCAACGCCGGCGGCGGGTGACAAAAGCCACCCGCACACCTTGGCCGACCTCAAGCGACACCGGGCCGCCGCCAAAACCCAGCGGGACGCCCAAAAAAACACGGGGGACGACCTTGGGGACATTGGGGACAACCTTGGGGACAGCCTTGGGGACAGCCTTGGGGACCGGCCGCGGCTGCGGCTGACGGCGCCGGCCGAGGAGGCGCCGGCTGACGCGCGGCGCTGCTGCCGCCTCATGTGACGACAACTTTTTGGGGTGTCGGTTTTGGGGTTTTTTTTTGGGGTGGGGGCGTTTCGGTGTCACCGCGGCGTTGTCACCTTCGGTGTCCCCAAAAGGGATTTTTATTGTTGTTGTGGGGTTTGTTGTTGTTGTTTGTTGTTGTTGTTGTTGTTCCCGTTTTTCGCGGGGTTTTGTCCCCCCGGAAAGGGGGAAAGGAAACGGAGTTGGCAGCGGTTGGTGGTTTTGTGGGGTTTTCGTTTTGGGGTCGGACGAAATTCCGCCCGGCGGGGGGGGGGGTGGGGACCCCAAAATCATGGGGAGGGGGACAAGGGACCCCGAAAGTGACATTTGGGGGGTTGGGGACCCCAAAAATCCACATTTGGGGGTTTTGGGATCCTCCAAATCCCACAGGGAACTTTTGGGATCCCCCAAATCCACATTTGGGGTTTTTGGAGCCTCTAAATCCACATTTGGGGTTTTTGGGATCCCCTAAATCCACCCTGGGAACTTTTGGGGACCCCAAATCCAACCAGGAAAGTTTTGGGATTTCCCCAAAAATCCACATTTGGGGTTTTTGGGATCCCCCAAATCCCACAGGGAACTTTTGGGATCCCCCAAGTCCACATTTGGGGTTTTTGGGATCCCCTAAATCCACCCTGGGAACTTTTGGGGACCCCAAATCCAACCAGGAAAGTTTTGGGATTTCCCCAAAAATCCACATTTGGGGTTTTAGGAATCCCCCAAATCCCACAGGGAACTTTTGGGATCCCCCAAATCCACATTTGGGGTTTTTGGGATCCCCTAAATCCACACTGGGAACTTTTAGGGACCCAAATCCCACCGGGAAAGTTTTGGGATTTCCCCAAAAATCCATATTTGGGGTTTTTAGGATCCCCCAAATCCCACAGGGAAGTTTTGGGATCCCCCAAATCCCACAGGGAAGTTTTGGGATTCCCCAAAGTCACATTTGGGGTTTTTGGGATCCCCTAAATTTACCCTCGGGGGTTTGGGGGACCCCAAAAGTCACATTGGGGGGGGTTTTGGGGACGCCAAAAATCCACATTTGGGGTTTTTGGGATCCCCTAAATCCACCCTGGGAACTTTTGGGGTCCCCAAATCCCACAGGGAAGTTTTGGGATCCCCCAAAGTCACATTTTGGGGTTTTTGGAGCCTCTAAATCCACACTGGGAACTTTTGGGGACCCCAAATCCAACCAGGAATGTTTTGGGATTTCCCCAAATCCACATTTGGGGTTTTTGGGATCCCCCAAATCCCACAGGGAAGTTTTGGGATCCCCCAAATCCATATTTGGGGTTTTTGGGATCCCCCAAATCCCACAGGAAAGTTTTGGAATTCCCCAAAATCCACATTTGGGATTTTTAGAATCCCCCAAATCCCACAGGAAAGTTTTGGGATCCCCCAAAAATCCACATTTGGGGTTTTAGGAATCCCCCAAATCCCACAGGAAAGTTTTGGGATCCCCCAAAAATCCACATTTGGGGTTTTAGGAATCCCCCAAATCCCACAGGAAAGTTTTGGGATCCCCCAAATCCATATTTGGGGGTTTTGGGATCCCCCAAATCCCACCAGGAAAGTTTTGGGATCCCCCAAATCCACATTTGGGATTTTTGGATCCCCCAAATCCCACAGGAAAGTTTTGGGATTTCCCAAAGTCACATTCGGGGTTTTTGGGATCCCCTAAATTTAACCTCGGGCGTTTGGGGGACCCCAAAAGTCACATTGGGGGGGTTTTGGGGACCCCAAAATCCACATTTGGGGTTTTTGGGATCCCCTAAATCCACCCTGGGAACTTTTGGGGACCCCAAATCCAACCAGGAATGTTTTGGGATTTCCCCAAATCCACATTTGGGGTTTTAGGAATCCCCCAAATCCCACAGGAAAGTTTTGGGATCCCCCAAATCCATATTTGGGGTTTTTGGGATCCCCCAAATCCCACAGGAAAGTTTTGGGATTTCCCAAAAATCCACATTTGGGGTTTTTGGGATCCCCCAAATCCCACAGGAAAGTTTTGGGATCCCCCAAATCCACATTTGGGGTTTTTGGGATCCCCCAAATGCCACAGGAAAGTTTTGGGATTTCCCCAAATCCACATTTGGGGTTTTAGGGATCCCCCAAATCCCACGGGAAAGTTTTGAGATCCCTCAAATCCATATTTGGGGTTTTTGGGATCCCCTAAATCCCACAGGGAAAGTTTTGGGATTCCCCCAAGAATCCACATTTGGGGTTTTTAGGATCCCCCAAACCCACCCAGGGAACTTTTGGGATCCCCCAAATCCACATTTGGGGTTTTTAGGATCCCCTAAATCCACACTTGGGGTTTTTAGAATCCCCCAAACCCACCCAGGGAACTTTTGGGATCCCCCAAATCCACATTTGGGATTTTAGGATCCCCCCCAAATCCCCTCCAGGAACTTTCCGGGGATCCCAACCCCCACAAACCCTTTAATATTTTCGGGGCGGGGTTGGCCCTTTATGGGGGCGGGGCTCCCCCAAAATCCCAAATCCTCCCCTCCCCCCCAATCCCAAAATCTATTTTCGGGCCCCGCGGCAGCTGCAGGGAAAGGTCAGAGCTCCTCGTGGGGGTGACCCCAAAAAAACAAAAACCCCAAAAGGGACTTTGGGGAGGAGGAGTTGTAGGGCGGGGTCGTGGGGTTTGGGGGCGTTTTTGGGGTTTTTTTTGGGGTTGGGTTTTTTTTTTTGGGGTGCCGGAAGGGGCTGATAAGGGAAATGGGGCGGCCCGGAAAGAGCGAGAAAAGGGGAAAAAATGGGGTTTGGGGATCCTAAAAGGGGAATTTGTGGGGTTTGGGGATCCTAAAGGGAATTTGTGGGGTTTGGGGATCCTAAAGGGGAATTTGTGGGGTTTGGGGATCCTAAAAGGGGAATTTGTGGGGTTTGGGGGATCCTAAAAGGGGAATTTGTGGGGTTTGGGGATCCTAAAAGGGAATTTGTGGGGTTTGGGGATCCTAAAGGGAATTTGTGGGGTTGGGGGATCCTAAAAGGGAATTTGTGGGGTTGGGGGATCCTAAAAGGGAATTTGTGGGGTTTGGGGATCCTAAAGGGAATTTGTGGGGTTTGGGGGATCCTAAAGGGAATTTGTGGGGTTTGGGGATCCTAAAGGGAATTTGTGGGGTTTGGGGATCCTAAAAGGAGAATTTGTGGGGTTTGGGGATCCTAAAGGGGAATTTGTGGGGTTTGGGGATCCTAAAGGGAATTTGTGGGGCTTGGGGATCCTAAAGGGAATTTGTGGGGTTTGGGGATCCTAAAGGGAATTTGTGGGGTTTGGGGGATCCTAAAGGGAATTTGTGGGGTTTGGGGGATCCTAAAAGGGAATTTGTGGGGTTTGGGGATCCTAAAGGGAATTTGTGGGGTTTGGGGATCCTAAAGGGAATTTGTGGGGTTTGGGGGATCCTAAAGGGAATTTGTGGGGTTTGGGGGATCCTAAAAGGGAATTTGTGGGGTTTGGGGATCCTAAAGGGAATTTGTGGGGTTTGGGGATCCTAAAAGGGAATTTGTGGGGTTTGGGGATCCTAAAGGGGAATTTGTGGGGTTTGGGGGATCCTAAAAGGGGAATTTGTGGGGTTTGGGGGATCCTAAAGGGGAATTTGTGGGGTTTGGGGATCCTAAAGGGGAATTTGTGGGGTTTGGGGATCCTAAAAGGGGAATTTGTGGGGTTTGGGGGATCCTAAAAGGGGAATTTGTGGGGTTTGGGGATCCTAAAAGGGAATTTGTGGGGTTTGGGGATCCTAAAGGGAATTTGTGGGGTTGGGGGATCCTAAAAGGGAATTTGTGGGGTTGGGGGATCCTAAAAGGGAATTTGTGGGGTTTGGGGATCCTAAAGGGAATTTGTGGGGTTTGGGGGATCCTAAAGGGAATTTGTGGGGTTTGGGGATCCTAAAGGGAATTTGTGGGGTTTGGGGATCCTAAAAGGAGAATTTGTGGGGTTTGGGGATCCTAAAGGGGAATTTGTGGGGTTTGGGGATCCTAAAGGGAATTTGTGGGGCTTGGGGATCCTAAAGGGAATTTGTGGGGTTTGGGGATCCTAAAGGGAATTTGTGGGGTTTGGGGGATCCTAAAGGGAATTTGTGGGGTTTGGGGGATCCTAAAAGGGAATTTGTGGGGTTTGGGGATCCTAAAGGGAATTTGTGGGGTTTGGGGATCCTAAAGGGAATTTGTGGGGTTTGGGGGATCCTAAAGGGAATTTGTGGGGTTTGGGGGATCCTAAAAGGGAATTTGTGGGGTTTGGGGATCCTAAAGGGAATTTGTGGGGTTTGGGGATCCTAAAAGGGAATTTGTGGGGTTTGGGGATCCTAAAGGGGAATTTGTGGGGTTTGGGGGATCCTAAAAGGGGAATTTGTGGGGTTTGGGGGATCCTAAAGGGGAATTTGTGGGGTTTGGGGATCCTAAAGGGGAATTTGTGGGGTTTGGGGATCCTAAAAGGGGAATTTGTGGGGTTTGGGGATCCTAAAAGGGAATTTGTGGGGTTTGGGGGATCCTAAAGGGAATTTGTGGGGTTTGGGGATCCTAAAAGGGAATTTGTGGGGTTTGGGGATCCTAAAAGGGGAATTTGTGGGGTTTGGGGGATCCTAAAGGGAATTTGTGGGGTTTGGGGATCCTAAAGGGGAATTTGTGGGGTTTGGGGATCCTAAAGGGGAATTTGTGGGGTTTGGGGATCCTAAAAGGGAATTTGTGGGGTTTGGGGGATCCTAAAGGGAATTTGTGGGGTTTGGGGATCCTAAAGGGGAATTTGTGGGGTTTGGGGATCCTAAAGGGGAATTTGTGGGGTTTGGGGATCCTAAAAGGGGAATTTGTGGGGTTTGGGGGATCCTAAAGGGAATTTGTGGGGTTTGGGGATCCTAAAAGGGGAATTTGTGGGGTTTGGGGATCCTAAAGGGGAATTTGTGGGGTTTGGGGGATCCTAAAGGGGAATTTGTGGGGTTTGGGGGATCCTAAAAGGGGAAAAAATGGGGTTTGGGGGATCCTAAAGGGGAATTTGTGGGGTTTGGGGGATCCTAAAAGGGAATTTGTGGGGTTTGGGGATCCTAAAAGGGGAATTTGTGGGGTTTGGGGGATCCTAAAAGGGAATTTGTGGGGTTTGGGGGATCCTAAAAGGGGAAAAAATGGGGTTTGGGGGATCCTAAAGGGGAATTTGTGGGGTTTGGGGGATCCTAAAAGGGAATTTGTGGGGTTTGGGGATCCTAAAGGGGAATTTGTGGGGTTTGGGGATCCTAAAAGGAGGAATTTATGGGGTTTGGGGATCCTAAAGGGAATTTGTGGGGTTTGGGGGATCCTAAAAGGGAATTTGTGGGGTTTGGGGATCCTAAAGGGGAATTTGTGGGGTTTGGGGATCCTAAAAGGGAATTTGTGGGGTTTGGGGGATCCTAAAGGGGAATTTGTGGGGTTTGGGGATCCTAAAGGGGAATTTGTGGGGTTTGGGGATCCTAAAGGGGAATTTGTGGGGTTTGGGGATCCTAAAGGGGAATTTGTGGGGTTTGGGGATCCTAAAAGGGAATTTGTGGGGTTTGGGGGATCCTAAAAGGGGAATTTGTGGGGTTTGGGGGATCCTAAAGGGAATTTGTGGGGTTTGGGGGATCCTAAAAGGGGAATTTGTGGGGTTTGGGGATCCTAAAAGGGAATTTGTGGGGTTTGGGGATCCTAAAAGGGAATTTGTGGGGTTTGGGGGATCCTAAAGGGAATTTGTGGGGTTTGGGGATCCTAAAAGGGGAATTTGTGGGGTTTGGGGGATCCTAAAGGGAATTTGTGGGGTTTGGGGGATCCTAAAGGGGAATTTGTGGGGTTTGGGGGATCCTAAAGGGAATTTGTGGGGTTTGGGGGATCGTAAAAGGGGAATTTGTGGGGTTTGGGGATCCTAAAGGGGAATTTGTGGGGTTTGGGGGATCCTAAAGGGGAATTTGTGGGGTTTGGGGATCCTAAAGGGGAATTTGTGGGGTTTGGGGATCCTAAAGGGGAATTTGTGGGGTTTGGGGATCCTAAAGGGAATTTGTGGGGTTTGGGGGATCCTAAAGGGAATTTGTGGGGTTTGGGGGATCCTAAAGGGGAATTTGTGGGGTTTGGGGATCCTAAAAGGGGAATTTGTGGGGTTTGGGGATCCTAAAGGGAATTTGTGGGGTTTGGGGATCCTAAAAGGAGGAATTTATGGGAAAATGGGATTTGGGGTTTTCCCACATTTGGGGGCGGTTTTGGGGTCCCTAATGGGGCGGACTTCAGGGACCCCAATTGGGGGGGGATTTATGGGGTCCCTTAATGCGGAGGGATTTTTGGGGTCTCCCATGGGGGCGGGGCCTATCGGGACACCCAATGAGGATTTTTGGGGTCTCCCAAGGGGGCGGGGCCTTTGGGGACACTCAATGAGGATTTTTGGGCGTCTCCCAAGGGGGCGGGGCCTATCGGGACACTCAATGAGGATTTTTGGGGTCTCACAAGGGGGCGGGGTCTAAAGAGCCCCCCGCGCCGCATTTGGCCGCTCCCGGGCCCGCCTCCTCCGCGCTCTGCCAATCAGCTTCGAGCGGGCGGGACAGGCGCTGATTGACACCGGAGGGGGCGTGGCCAGCGCGGGCGCGACGGTGGGAGCCGCTGGGGGGCGCCATGTCTGTGGGGGACATTTGGGGACAATTTTTGGGGCGTGGCGGGGTGGGAGGGGATTCTGTGGCCCCAAATTCCCAAATCCCCGCGTCCCGCCGCCCTCGTGTCGCCTGTCCCCAAGGCCTGCGGCGACACGGTCCCGGTGCCACCCCCGTGTCCCCGGTGCCACCCCCGTGTCCCCGGTGCCAGCTGTCACCGGTCCGCGGACTGGTTGTCCCCGCTGTCCCCGGTGCCACCCGCGGTGTCCCGGTGCCACCTTTGCCCTTTGCCCGCTGTCCCCGCTGCCACGTGTCGCCCGCTCCTTGTGTCCCGTTCCCGGTGCCACCATTCCCGGTGTCCCTGCTGTCACCCACCCACCCACCCCTGCCCTTTTCCCGTTGTCGCGGTGCCACCCCTGTCCCCGCTGTCCCATCTCCGGTGCCACCCCTGTCCCCGTCCCATCCGCGGTGACACTCTCCGCTCCAGGTGCCAGCCCTGTCCCCGTCCCATCCTCAGTGCCACCCCTGTCCCTGTCCCCGCTGTCCCATCCCTGCTGCCACTCCTCTTTTCCTTGTCCCCGCTGTCCCCGCTGTCCCCGCTGTCCTCGCTGCCACCCCTCCTTCCCTGTCCCTGTCCCCGCTGTCCCATCCCCGGTGCCACCCCTCTTTCCTTGTCCCCGCTGTCCCCACTCTCCGCTCCCGGTGCCACTCCTCTTTCCCTGTCCCCGTTGTCCCATCTCCGGTGCCACCCCTGTCCCTGTCCCCACTGTCCCCGCTGTCCTCGCTGTCCCATTCCCGGTGCCACCCCCCTGTCCCTGTCCGTGTCCCATCCCCGGTGCCACCCTCCTTTCCCTGTCCCCGCTGTCCCATCCCCGGTGCCGCCCCCCTTTCCCTGTCCCTGTCCCTGTCCCATCCCCGCCGTCCCCCTCTTTCCCTGTCCCCGCTGTCCCATCCCCGGTGCCACCCCCCTGTCCCTGTCCCCGCTGTCCCATCCCCGGTGCCACCCCCCTGTCCCTGTCCCTGTCCCATTCCCGGTGCCACCCCCCTTTCCCTGTCCCTGTCCCATTCCCGGTGCCACCCCCCTGTCCCTGTCCCTGTCCCATTCCCGGTGCCACCCCCCTGTCCCTGTCCCTGTCCCATTCCCGGTGCCACCCCCCTGTCCCTGTCCCTGTCCCATTCCCGGTGCCACCCCCCTGTCCCTGTCCCCGCTGTCCCATCCCCGGTGCCACCCCCCTGTCCCTGTCCCTGTCCCTGTCCCATCCCCGGTGCCACCCCCCTGTCCCTGTCCCCGCCGTCCCATCCCCGGTGCCACCCCCCTGTCCCTGTCCCTGTCCCTGTCCCATCCCCGGTGCCACCCCCCTGTCCCTGTCCCCGCTGTCCCATCCCCGGTGCCACCCCCCTGTCCCTGTCCCTGTCCCCGCTGTCCCATCCCCGGTGCCACCCCTGTCCCTGTCCCTGTCCCCGCCGTCCCATTCCCGGTGCCACCCCCCTGTCCCTGTCCCTGTCCCTGTCCCATTCCCGGTGCCACCCCCCTGTCCCTGTCCCTGTCCCTGTCCCATCCCCGCCGTCCCCCTCTTTCCCTGTCCCCGCTGTCCCCGCTGTCCCATTCCCGGTGCCACCCCCCTGTCCCTGTCCCCGCCGTCCCATCCCCGGTGCCACCCCTGCCCCTGTCCCTGTCCCTGTCCCTGTCCCATCCCCGCCGTCCCCCCCTTTCCCCACCCCCTCCGTCCCCTGGGCCACGCGCCGTGTCCCGTGTCCCCTCCCCCGGTGCCCGTTGCCCTTCCGCCGCCCGTTGCCCGCCGCCCGTTGCCCGTTGCCCCGGCGGACCCGCGGCGCTCCGGTAGCCGAGCCCGGGGGAGGGTTCTCCGTCCGTCGCGGGGGTTTGGTGGTTTTGGGGGGGGGGGGGGGGGTTCATTTTTTGGGGTGTGTCGCTCGCGTGTGTCCCCCCCCATCCCATCCCCCAACCCCCGGCGGGGCCGGTTGTCCCCTCGGGGGACGATGCGGGCGCTGAGGGCGCTGTGGCCCCGCAGGCTCCCGGCCATGGCGGCGGCGGCGGCGGCGGCCGGCGGCGCCCGGCGGGGCCCGGTGCTGACCGCCGAGAGCATGAACCCCGCCGTGCGCCGCGTGGAGTACGCCGTGCGCGGGCCCATCGTCGTGCGGGCGCTGGAGATCGAGCAGGAGCTCAGACAGGTAAAAAAAAAAAAAAATAAAACCCCGCACAAAATCCCAATGATCCCCCGGGAAAAAAAAAAAAAATATATATATATGTATGTATATATATCCCGGGAGAACCGGGGAAATGAGCCCGGGAAACGGGACTGCCCGCCTGGACGGGGAGAGTGCGGTCCCGAACCGGGAGAGTGCGGTCCTGAACCGGGATATCCCGTCCCGAACCGGGAGAGTGCGGTCCCGACAGGGAGAGTGCGGTCCTGAACCGGGAGAGTGCGGTCCTGAACCGGGAGAGTGCGATCCCGAACCGGGACAGCCCGTTCCCGACAGGGAGAGTGCGGTCCCGAACCGGGACAGCCCGTTCCCGACAGGGAGAGTGCGGTCCCGACAGGGAGAGTGCGGTCCTGAACCGGGAGAGTGCGGTCCCGAACCGGGAGAGTGCGGTCCCGAACCGGGAGAGTGCGGTCCCGAACCGGGAGAGTGCGGTCCCGAACCGGGACAGCCCGTTCCCGACAGGGAGAGTGCGGTCCCGAACCGGGAGAGTGTGGTCCCGAACCGGGAGAGTGCGGTCCCGAACCGGGAGAGTGCGGTCCCGAACCGGGAGAGTGCGATCCCGAACCGGGATATCCCGTCCCGAACCGGGACAGGGAGTACCGGACAGGGAGAGTGCGGTCCTGAACCGGGATATCCCGTCCCGAACCGGGACAGCGTGATCCCGAACCGGGATATCCCGTCCCGAACCAGGAGAGTGCGGTCCTGAACCGGGATATCCCGTCCCGAACCGGGACAGCGTGATCCCGAACCGGGATATCCCGTCCCGAACCGGGAGAGTGCAATCCCGAACCGGGAAAACCAGTTCCGAACCGGGACAGGGAGTACCGGACAGGGATAGTGCGGTCCTGAACCGGGACAGCGTGATCCCGAACCGGGATATCCCGTCCCGAACCGGGAGAGTGCAGTCCCGAACCGGGATATCCCGTCCCGTACCGGGAGAGTGCAATCCCCAACCGGGAAAACCAGTTCCGAACCGGGACAGGGAGTACCGGACAGGGAGAGTGTGGTGCTGAACCGGGATATCCCGTCCCGAACCGGGAGGGTGCGGTCCTGAACCGGGACAGCCCGTTCCCGACAGGGAGAGTGTGATCCCGAACCGGGATATCCCGTCCCGAACCGGGAGGGTGCGGTCCTGAACCGGGAGAGTGCAATCCCGAACCGGGATATCCCATCCCGAACCGGGACAAGCAGTACCGGACCGGGAACAGCAGCCCCGGACCGGGATATCCCGACCTGGAACCGGGATATCCCGACCCAAAGCCGGGATAACCCTTCCCGGACCGAGATGTTCCCCCTGGAACCGGGATAACCTGAGCTGGAACCGGGATAGCCCATGCCAGACCGGGATATCCCGACCCAGAACCGGGATAACCCTCCTTGAACCGGGATAACTCCCCTGGAACCGGGATAACCCCCCTGGAACCGGGATAACCGTTCCCGAACCGGGATAATCTGACCCCGAGCCGGGATAACCCCCCTGGAACCGGGTTAACCCCCCTGGAACCGGGATAACCTTCCTGGAACCGGGATAACCTTCCTGGAACCGGGTTAACCCCCCTGGAACCGGGATAACCTTCCTGGAACCGGGTTAACCCCCCTGGAACCGGGATAACCGTTCCCGAACCGGGATAATCTGACCCCGAGCCGGGATAACCCCCCTGGAACCGGGTTAACCCCCCTGGAACCGGGATAACCTTCCTGGAACCGGGATAACCTTCCTGGAACCGGGATAACCTTCCTGGAACCGGGTTAACCCCTCTGGAACCGGGATAACTCCCCTGGAACCAGGACTCCCTTCCCAAACCCGGATATTTCCCCCCAAAACTGGGAGAATTCCCAAAAAATTTGGATCTCCAATCCCAAAATCGGGACCCATAAGCACCCCCAAAAATGGGAGTTTTATCCCAAAAAAAAGGGGTTTTATCCCCCCCAAAAAATGGGGTTCATCCCCTCAAAAAATGGGATTTTATCCCCAAAAAAGTGGAGTTTTATCAGCAAAAAGGGGTTTTCCCCCCCAAAAGAAGGATTTCTCTCACAAAAAAAAAAAAAAAAATTCCCAAAAGAGGGATTTTCCCCCAAAAAGGGACTTTTCCCCAAAAAAAGGGTTTTTTTTCCCCCAAAAAAAGGATTTTTTTTCTCCATAAAAAGCGATTTGTCCCCAATAAAGGGAGGAAAAAAAGGGATTTTGGGGATTCTCCCCAAACAAGGGATTTGATGCCCCAGGAAGGATTTTCCCCCTCCAAAAAGCGATTCCCCCCCAAAAAAAAAGCCATTTTCCCCCCAAAAAAGGCTTTTTTTCCCCAAAAAAGGATTTTTATCCTCAAAAAACGGATTTTTTTCCCCAAAAAAAAACCGATTTTTCCCCCAAAAAGGGATTTTTCCCCCCAAAAAAGCTATTTCCCCCCCCAATAAAAGAAGTTTGACACCCCAGGAAGCATTTTCCCCCCAAAAAAGCAAATTTTCCCTCCAAAAAAAGCAATTTTTCCCCCCAAAATTTGATTTTTACCCCCAAAAAAGATTTTTTCCCCTCAAAAAAGTGATTTTTTTTCTCCAAGAAACCTGATTTTTTCCCCCCAAAAAATCGATTTCTCCCTCCCAAAAAAGCAAAATTTCCCCCCCAAAAAGCCATTTTTTTTCCCAAAAAGCCATTTTTCCTCAAGAAAAGTCATTTTTCCCCCCAAAAAAGCCATTTTCCCAAAAAAAGCCATTTTTCCCAAAAAAAGCCATTTTCCCCAAAAAAGCCATTTTCCCCCAAAAAGCCATTTTTCCCAAAAAAGCCTTTTTTTCCCCAAAAAAAGCCATTTTTCCGAGAAAAGCGGATTTTTTCCTCCCAAAAAAGCCATTTTTCCCAAAAAAGCGATTTTCCCCCAAAAAAGCCATTTTTCCCAGAAAAGCAGAATTTTTTCCCCAAAAAAGCCATTTTTCCCCAAAAAATTCATTTTTCCCCCAAAAAAGCCATTTTTTCCAGAAAAGCGGATTTTTTTCCCTAAAAAAGCCATTTTTCCCCCCCAAAAAGCCATTTTCCCCCCAAAAAGCCATTTTTTCCCCCAAAAATCCATTTTTCCCCCCAAAAATCCATTCTTTCCCCCAAAAAAGCCATTTTTCCCCAAAAAATCGATTTTTCCCCCCCAAAAAAAGTTTTTTACCCCGAAATCCGCGGTCCAACCCCTCCCCTCCCCCAAGTCCGGGTGTCCCCGGTGTCCCCGGTGTCCCCGGTGTCCCCAGTGTCCCCGGTGTCCCCAGTGTCCCCGGTGTCCCCGGTGTCCCCGGTGTCCCCAGTGTCCCCGGTGTCCCCGGTGTCCCCAGTGTCCCCACTGTCCCCAGTGTCCCCAGTGTCCCCCGTGTCACCGGTGTCCCCGGTGTCCCCAGTGTCCCCAGTGTCCCCAGTGTCCCCGGTGTCCCCAGTGTCCCCCGTGTCCCCGGTGTCCCCGATGTCCCCAGTGTCCCCCGTGTCCCCGGTGTCCCCGGTGTCCCCAGTGTCCCCAGTGTCCCCGGTGTCCCCGATGTCCCCGGTGTCCCCAGTGTCCCCGGTGTCCCCGGTGTCCCCACTGTCCCCACTGTCCCCAGTGTCCCCGGTGTCCCCGGTGTCCCCGGTGTCCCCAGTGTCCCCGGTGTCCCTGATGTCCCCGGTGTCCCCAGTGTCCCCGGTGTCCCCGGTGTCCCCACTGTCCCCACTGTCCCCGGTGTCCCCGGTGTCCCCAGTGTCCCCGGTGTCCCCACTGTCCCCAGTGTCCCCGGTGTCCCCAGTGTCCCCAGTGTCCCCGGTGTCCCCGGTGTCCCCGGTGTCCCCAGTGTCCCCGGTGTCCCCACTGTCCCCGGTGTCCCCGGTGTCCCCGGTGTCCCCAGTGTCCCCGGTGTCCCCGGTGTCCCCACTGTCCCCACTGTCCCCAGTGTCCCCGGTGTCCCCAGTGTCCCCGGTGTCCCCGGTGTCCCCGGTGTCCCCAGTGTCCCCTCCCCCTGTCCCTGCTCCCACCTGGGGACTTTCCCACGCCCTGGGGGGACCCTTTTTTTTGAGGGGGGGGAGGGGAGGATTTGGGGACATCCCGGCGGTGACAGGAGGTGACAGAGGGCTGAGGCCGAGGTGACAGAGGCGACACTTTGGGGGCGGTGCCACCCCCCGGGGGACAGAGTCCGTCCGGTGTCGCCGCCGAGAGCGGCCAAAGTCCGGCCGGTCACCTGGGCTGGGGGTGGGGACATGGCCACCGCCCTGCCGGGCTGGCACCGTGTCCCCGAGGTCCCCGAAGTCCCCGAGGTCCCCAAGGTCCCCGAGGTCCCCGAGGTCCCCAAAGTCCCCAAGGTCCCCAAAGTCCCCAAGGTCACCAAAATCCCCGAGGTCCCTGAGGTCCCCGAGGTCCCCAAAGTCCCCAAGGTCCCCGAGGTCTCTGAGGTCTCTGAAGTCCCCGAGGTCCCCAAAGTCCCCGAGGTCCCCAAGGTCCCCGAGGTCCCTGAGGTCCCCAAAGTCCCCGAGGTCCCCAAAGTCCCCAAGGTCCCCGAGGTCTCTGGAGTCCCCAAGGTCCCCAAAGTCCCCAAGGCCACCGAGGTCCCCGAGGTCCCCGTGTGGCGGCCACTCCCAGCGCAGGGGACGCGGCGGTGCCACCCGTGTGACAGCGGGGGTGGCCCCGGGTGGGGACAGGCAGGGCGTGACCCCTGACCTGTCATTGTCCCTGTCCCTGCTGTCCCTGTCTTTGTCCCTGTCCCTTGTCCCCATCCTTGTCACCATCCCTGTCCCCCGCTGTCCCTGGCCCCATCCTTGTCTTTTGTCCCCACCCCTCCCACTGTCCCTCCTGTCCCTTCTCCCCATCCCTGTCCCCATCCCTGTCCCTGTCCCCAACCCTGTCCCTTGTCCCCGACCCTGTCCCCATCCCTATCTCCGCTGTCCCTGTCCCTGTCCTCCTCCCTGTCCCTGTCCCCATCCCTGTCCCTTGTCCCCATCCCTGTCCTGCCACCCCTGTCCCCATCCCCTATCCCCGTCCCCGCTGTCCCCGTCCCCGCTGTCCCCATGCCCACCGCTGTCCCCTCCGCTGTCGCCCCCAGGGTGTCCCCAAGCCCTTCACCGAGGTGATCAAGGCCAACATCGGTGACGCTCACGCCATGGGCCAGCAGCCCATCACCTTCCTGCGCCAGGTACGGCCCCGGCGACACCGCGAGCGGGGGGGGGGGGACACGGACACACCGCCACCCCCTGTCGCTGTCGCCGTCACTGTCCCCTCCTCAGGTGGTGGCCCTGTGCCTGTGCCCGGAGCTCATGAAGGACCCGGCGCTGCCCGACGACGCCAAGGAGCGGGCGCGGCGACTTCTGGCGGCCTGCGGCGGCCAGAGCCTGGGTGGGTGTCACCTCCCCGCCGGGGGCCACTGTCACCTCCTCGTGTGTCACCTGCCTGTCACCCGAGCTGTCCCCTCCCTCCTCCTCCAGGCTCCTACAGCGCCAGCCCCGGGATCCCGTTGGTGCGGGAGAACGTGGCGCGCTACATCGAGCGTCGCGACGGTGTCCCCGCCAGCGCCGGCGACATCTTCCTGTCCACCGGCGCCAGCGACGCCATCGTGGTACGGCGACATCATCGCGACATCCTGGGGGCCACCAACCCCCCCCTTGGGATGTCACCGAGGGGACAGCGGGCGCGCTGCCACCCCCCGGCCGTTCCCACGGCGGCGGGTGACAAAGGGACCTTTGTGCCGCTCTTGGCAGTGACGGAGGGACGGGGGGTGGTGGCGCTCGGTGGCGTGTCCTTGGTGTCCCCACGCCTCCCCCGGGGACGGTGCCAGCTCCGTGGGGGGCGGGGGGAGGTGGCACCGCGTTGTCACCGAGGCCGCGTGGGTTGCCGGGGTTGTGGTGGCGCTGCGATGTCGCCCCTCTGTCCCCGAGTTCCTGTGCCCTCGTTGTCGCCGCCGTCCTGTCCGTTGTCCCCGCTGTGCTGTCCCCTCGTTGTCACCGTGGCCAACCCAGCCGGGTCCCCGTGATGTCCCCATGCCCGTCCCGACCTGTCCCCTGATTGTCCCCGCAATGTCCCCGTGTCCATGTCCACACCGTGTCCCCCGATGTCCCCTCACTGTCCCCATGTCCACATCCACCGAGTGCCCAAGATGTCCCTGTGCCCCCATCGTCCTGTCCCCTCCCTGTCCCCGTTGACGTCCCCTCGTTGTCACCATGCCCACCCCAGCGGTGTCCCCATGATGTCCCCGTGGTGTTCCCCATCGTGTCCCCTCAACGTCCGCATTCCCGCCCAACGTTGTCCCCTCGCTGTCCCCTGGTTGTCCCCGCGATCTCCTGGTTCCCACCCCACGCTGTTCCCTCGTTGTCCCCATGTCCCCATCCTGTCCCCACGATGTCCTGACAGCCACCCCACGCTGTCCCCTCACTGTCCCGATCTTCACCCAACCTGTCCCCTCATCGTCACCACAATGTCCCAACGATGTCCTGATTCCCGCCTCAACCTGTCCCCTCGCTGTCCCCATGATCTCCTGATTCCCACCCCACGCCATCCCCTCGGTGTCCCCTCTGTCCCCTCATTGTCCCCTCACTGTCCCCTCACTGTCACCCCCCAGAACATCCTGAGGCTGCTGGTGTCGGGCTCGGGCCCGTCGCGCACGGGCGTGCTGATCCCCATCCCGCAGTCCCCGCTGTGTGTGTCCCCCGTGTGTCCCCCGTGTGTCCCCTCACTGTCCCCTCACTGTCCCCTCACTGTCCCCTCTCCCAGAACATCCTGAGGCTGCTGGTGTCGGGCTCGGGCCCGTCGCGCACGGGCGTGCTGATCCCCATCCCGCAGTCCCCGCTGTGTGTGTCCCCCGTGTGTCCCCTCTGTCCCCCGTGTGTCCCCTCACTGTCCCCTCACTGTCACCCCCCAGAACATCCTGAGGCTGCTGGTGTCGGGCTCGGGCCCGTCGCGCACGGGCGTGCTGATCCCCATCCCGCAGTACCCGCTGTACTCGGCGGCGCTGGCCGAGCTGGAGGCGGCGCAGGTGAACTATTACCTGGCCGAGGAGCGCTGCTGGGCGCTCGACGTGGCCGAGCTGCGCCGGGCGCTGGGCGAGGGCCGGCGGCGCTGCTGCCCCAGGGTGCTGTGCATCATCAACCCCGGCAACCCCACGGGTAAAAATGTGTGTGGGGTGTGTGTGTGGGGTGTGTGGTGTGTGGGGTGTGTGTGGGGTGTGTGTGGGGTGTGTGTGGGGTGTGTGTGGGGTGTGTGGGGTGTGTGAGATGCTGTGCATCATCAACCCCGGCAACCCCACGGGTAAAAATGTGTGTGTGGGGTGTGTGGGGTGTGTGTGGGGTGTGTGGGGTGTGTGTGGGGTGTGTGTGGGGTGTGTGTGGGGTGTGTGTGGGGTGTGTGTGGGGTGTGTGTGTGGGGTGTGTGGGGTGTGTGTGGGGTGTGTGTGTGGGGTGTGTGGGGTGTGTGTGGGGTGTGTGTGGGGTGTGTGGGGTGTGTGGGGTGTGTGTGGGGTGTGTGGGGTGTGTGGGGTGTGTGTGGGGTGTGTGTGGGGTGTGTGTGGGGTGTGTGTGGGGTGTGTGGGGTGCTGTGCATCATCAACCCCGGCAACCCCACGGGTAAAAATGTGTGTGGGGTGTGTGTGGGGTGTGTGTGGGGTGTGTGTGGGGTGTGTGGGGTGTGTGGGGTGTGTGGGGTGTGTGTGTGGGGTGTGTGTGTGGGGTGTGTGTGGGGTGTGTGGGGTGTGTGTGGGGTGTGTGTGTGGGGTGTGTGTGGGGTGTGTGGGGTGTGTGTGGGGTGTGTGTGTGGGGTGTGTGTGGGGTGTGTGGGGTGTGTGTGTGGGGTGTGTGTGGGGTGTGTGTGGGGTGTGTGGGGTGTGTGTGTGGGGTGTGTGTGGGGTGTGTGGGGTGTGTGTGTGGGGTGTGTGGGGTGTGTGTGTGGGGTGTGTGTGGGGTGTGTGGGGTGTGTGTGTGGGGTGTGTGGGGTGTGTGTGTGGGGTGTGTGTGGGGTGTGTGTGGGGTGTGTGTGGGGTGTGTGTGGGGTGTGTGTGTGGTGTGTGTGTGGGGTGTGTGGGGTGTGTGTGTGGGGTGTGTGTGGGGTGTGTGTGGGGTGTGTGGGGTGTGTGTGTGGGGTGTGTGGGGTGTGTGTGGGGTGTGTGTGGGGTGTGTGGGGTGTGTGTGTGGGGTGTGTGGGGTGTGTGTGGGGTGTGTGTGGGGTGTGTGTGGGGTGTGTGGGGTGTGTGTGTGGGGTGTGTGGGGTGTGTGTGGGGTGTGTGTGGGGTGTGTGTGGGGTGTGTGTGGGGTGTGTGGGGTGTGTGTGTGGGGTGTGTGTGGGGTGTGTGGGGTGTGTGTGTGGGGTGTGTGGGGTGTGTGTGTGGGGTGTGTGTGGGGTGTGTGGGGTGTGTGTGTGGGGTGTGTGTGGGGTGTGTGTGTGGGGTGTGTGTGGGGTGTGTGGGGTGTGTGGGGTGTGTGGGGTGTGTGGGGTGTGTGGGGTGTGTGGGGTGTGTGTGTGGGGTGTGTGTGGGGTGTGTGTGTGGGGTGTGTGTGGGGTGTGTGGGGTGTGTGTGTGGGGTGTGTGTGGGGTGTGTGTGGGGTGTGTGGGGTGTGTGGGGTGTGTGTGGGGTGTGTGTGGGGTGTGTGGGGTGTGTGTGGGGTGTGTGTGTGGGGTGTGTGGGGTGTGTGGGGTGTGTGTGGGGTGTGTGGGGTGTGTGGGGTGTGTGGGGTGTGTGGGGTGTGTGTGGGGTGTGTGTGGGGTGTGTGGGGTGTGTGGGGTGTGTGTGGGGTGTGTGTGGGGTGTGTGTGGGGTGTGTGGGGTGTGTGTGTGGGGTGTGTGTGGGGTGTGTGTGTGGGGTGTGTGTGGGGTGTGTGGGGTGTGTGGGGTGTGTGTGTGGGGTGTGTGTGGGGTGTGTGGGGTGTGTGTGTGGGGTGTGTGTGGGGTGTGTGTGGGGTGTGTGGGGTGTGTGGGGTGTGTGGGGTGTGTGGGGTGTGTGTGGGGTGTGTGTGGGGTGTGTGGGGTGTGTGGGGTGTGTGGGGTGTGTGTGTGGGGTGTGTGGGGTGTGTGTGGGGTGTGTGTGGGGTGTGTGGGGTGTGTGGGGTGTGTGGGGTGTGTGGGGTGTGTGTGTGGGGTGTGTGGGGTGTGTGTGTGGGGTGTGTGGGGTGTGTGGGGTGTGTGTGTGGGGTGTGTGGGGTGTGTGTGTGGGGTGTGTGGGGTGTGTGGGGTGTGTGTGTGGGGTGTGTGGGGTGTGTGGGGTGTGTGTGGGGTGTGTGTGGGGTGTGTGGGGTGCTGTGCATCATCAACCCCGGCAACCCCACGGGTAAAAATGTCTGTGGGGTGTGTGTGTGGGGTGTGTGGGGTGTGTGGGGTGTGTGTGTGGGGTGTGTGTGGGGTGTGTGGGGTGCTGTGCATCATCAACCCCGGCAACCCCACGGGTAAAAATGTCTGTGGGGTGTGTGTGTGGGGTGTGTGGGGTGTGTGGGGTGTGTGTGTGGGGTGTGTGTGGGGTGTGTGTGGGGTGTGTGTGGGGTGTGTGGGGTGTGTGTGGGGTGTGTGGGGTGTGTGGGGTGTGTGTGTGGGGTGTGTGTGGGGTGTGTGTGGGGTGTGTGTGGGGTGTGTGGGGTGTGTGTGGGGTGTGTGGGGTGTGTGGGGTGTGTGTGTGGGGTGTGTGTGGGGTGTGTGGGGTGTGTGTGTGGGGTGTGTGTGGGGTGTGTGTGTGGGGTGTGTGTGGGGTGTGTGTGGGGTGTGTGGGGTGTGTGTGTGGGGTGTGTGGGGTGTGTGTGGGGTGTGTGTGGGGTGTGTGGGGTGTGTGGGGTGTGTGGGGTGTGTGTGTGGGGTGTGTGTGGGGTGTGTGTGTGGGGTGTGTGTGGGGTGTGTGTGGGGTGTGTGGGGTGTGTGTGTGGGGTGTGTGTGTGGGGTGTGTGGGGTGTGTGTGTGGGGTGTGTGTGGGGTGTGTGTGGGGTGTGTGTGGGGTGTGTGGGGTGTGTGGGGTGTGTGTGGGGTGTGTGTGGGGTGTGTGGGGTGTGTGGGGTGTGTGGGGTGTGTGGGGTGTGTGTGTGGGGTGTGTGGGGTGTGTGTGTGGGGTGTGTGGGGTGTGTGGGGTGTGTGTGTGGGGTGTGTGGGGTGTGTGGGGTGTGTGTGGGGTGTGTGTGTGGTGTGTGTGGGGTGTGTGTGGGGTGTGTGTGGGGTGTGTGTGGGGTGTGTGTGTGGGGTGTGTGGGGTGTGTGGGGTGTGTGTGGGGTGTGTGGGGTGTGTGTGTGGGGTGTGTGTGTGGGGTGTGTGGGGTGTGTGTGTGGGGTGTGTGGGGTGTGTGGGGTGCTGTGCATCATCAACCCCGGCAACCCCACGGGTAAAAATGTGTGGGGTGTGTGGGGTGAGCTGAAATGGGATGGGATCCGTGGGGTGGGATGGGATCCGTGGGGTGGGATGGGATCTATGGGGTGGGATGGGATCCATGGGGTGGCATCCATGGGGTGGGGTCTGATCCCTGCGGGTGTCCCCATGCCCCCCCTGTGGGTGTCCACATGTCCCCTGTGGGTGTCCCCATGTTCTTGTGGTGTCCCCATGTCCCTGCTAGGGTCCCCATCTCCCCTGGGTGTCCCCATGTCCCCTGTGGGTGTCCCCATGTTGTCCTCGGTGTCCCCATGTCCTCTCTGGGTGTCCCCATGTCCCCTCGGTGTGTCCCTCTGTGGGTGTCCCCATGTCCTCTCTGGGTGTCCCCGTGTCCTCTCTGAGTGTCCCCATGTTGTCCCCCCGTGGGTGTCCCCCCGTGGGTGTCCCCATGTCTCCCCCGGTGTCCCCACGTCCTCTCTGGGTGTCCCCCCGTGGATGTCCCCACGTTGTCCCCCTGTGGGTGTCCCACCGTGGGTGTCCCCATGTTGTCCCCAGTGTCCCCACATCCTCTCTGGGTGTCCCCACGTCCTCTCTGGGTGTCCCCCGTGGGTGTCCCCACGTCGTCCCCCCGTGGGTGTCCCCACGTCCTCTCTGGGTGTCCCCCCGTGGGTGTCCCCACGTTGTCCCCCTGTGGGTGTCCCCCCGTGGGTGTCCCCACGTTGTCCCCGGTGTCCCCACGTCCTCTCTGGGTGTCCCCACGTTGTCCCCCCGTGGGTGTCCCCACGTTGTCCCCGGTGTCCCCACGTCCTCTCTGGGTGTCCCCCCGTGGGTGTCCCCATGTTGTCCCCGGTGTCCCCACGTCCTCTCTGGGTGTCCCCCCGTGGGTGTCCCCACATTGTCCCCGGTGTCCCCACGTCCTCTCTGGGTGTTCCCCCGTGGGTGTCCCCACGTTGTCCCCCCGTGGGTGTCCCCACGTCCCCCGCCGTGTCCCCAGGCCAGGTGCAGAGCCGCGAGTGCATCGAGGAGGTGATCAAGTTCGCCTACGAGGAGAAGCTTTTCCTCATGGCCGACGAGGTGGGCGGGGCCACCCCCCGGGGGTGGGCGGGTGGGGGTGTGTCCCCCCCGAAATTCCCGGGAAAAAAAAAACCACACCCCTCCCCGGAATTTCGGGGGGTGACACGGCGGGAATTGTCCCCTCCCCGCCCGCCCCTCAAGGTGTACCAGGACAACATCTACGACAAGGACTCGTCCTTCCACTCCTTCAAGAAGGTGCTGATGGAGATGGGGCCGCCCTACTCGGAGACGGTGGAGTTGGCCTCCTTCCACTCCATCTCCAAGGGCTACCACGGAGAGTGAGCGCCGCGATTGTCACCTCCTGTCCCCGCCCCGCCGCGCCCCGCGGGACGGCAATGTGGGGGAGGGATGTGGGATGGAGGTGTCACCACCCCGTGGATCTCCTGGGGTTGGGGATGGAGGTGTCACCACCCTGTGGATCTCCGGGGGTTGGGGATGGAGGTGTCACCACCCTGTGGATCTCCTGGGTCCCATCTCATGGATCCCATCCATAGATTCCCACCCATGGATCCCATCCATAGATTCCCACCCATGGATCCCATCCATAGGTTCCTACCCATGGATCTCATCCATAGATTCCCACCCATGGGATCCCACCCCTGGATCCCATCCATAGGTTCCCACCCCTGGATCCCATCCATAGGTTCCCACCCCTGGATCCCATCCCTGGATCCCATCCCTGGATCCCATCCATAGGTTCCCACCCCTGGATCCCATCCCTGGATCCCATCCCTGGATCCCATCCATAGGTTCCCATCCCTGGATCCCATCCCTGGATCCCATCCATAGGTTCCCATCCCTGGATCCCATCCCTGGATCCCATCCATAGGTTCCCATCCCTGGATCCCATCCCTGGATCCCATCCCCCTGGGGACCCCCCCCCGTCTCCCCCCCTCCGTGGCCTCCTCCCCTGGCGGATGCCGTCCCCGTTTCCCGGGCGATGGCGAGCGCCGGGAATTCCGGCAGGTGCGGCCTGCGGAGCGGCTACGTGGAGGTGGTGAACCTGCAGGCCGAGGTGAAGGCGCAGCTCTCCAAGCTGGTGTCGGTGCGGCTGTGCCCGCCCGTGCCCGGACAGGTGGTCCTGGACGCCATCGTGGACCCGCCCAAGCCCGGAGACGAATCCTACGAGCGCTTCCGGGCGGTACGGAGCACCGGGGACTGGGATCCCTGGGATTGGGATCCATGGGATGGGAGCTCCCCAGGCCCGGAGACGAATCCTATGAGCGCTTCCGGGCGGTACGGAGCACCGGGGATTGGGATCTGTGGGATTGGGATCCGTGGGATTGGGATCCATGGGATGGGATCTCCGTAGGCCCGGAGACGTCTCCTGTGAGCGCTTCTAGGCGGTACGGAGCACTGGGGACTGGGATCCGTGGGATTGGGATCCATGGGATGGGATGAAATTTGGGATTGGGATGGGGTGGGGTGTGTTTGGATGGGATCCGCGGGATGAGATGGGACTTCATGGGATGGGATTTGGGATGGGAATGAGAGGAGGATAACGGGATAATGGGATGATGGGATGGGATTTGGGACGGGATGGGTGAGATGCAAACGAGGATGGGATAACGGGATGAGACGGGATTTGGGATGGGATGGGATTTGGAGCGGGATGGGATGAGGGGTGGGATTGGGGATGGGATTTGGGATGGGATAATGGGATGATGGGATTGGAACGGGATATGGGATATGGGATGGGATTTGGGATGGGATTTGGGATGGGATTTGGGACAGGATTTGGGATGGGCTGTGGTGGTTTGATGTCAGGATGGGATTTAGGATTTGGGATGGGATGGGATTTGGGATGGGCTGTGGTGGTTTGATGTTGGGATGGGATTTGGGATGAGATGGGATTTGGGACGGAATTTGGGACAGGATTTGGGATGGACTGTGGTGGTTTGATGTCAGGATGGGATTTGGGATGGGATTTGGGATGGATTTGGGATGGGATTTGGGATGGGATTTGGGATGGGATTTGGGATGGGACGTGGTGGTTTGATGTTGGGATGAGATTTGGGATGGGATTTGGGATGGGATGTGGTGGTTTGATGTTGGGATGGGATTTGGGATGGGATTCGGGCTGGGACTGGGGCTGGGATCAGCGATTCGGGGCGGCCTGCCGGAATTCCCGGGGTCCCGCAGGAGAAGGCGGCGGTGCTGAGCTCGCTGGCGGAGAAGGCGCGGCTGACGCAGGAGATGTTTAACCGCACGCCCGGCATCCACTGCAACCCCGTGCAGGGCGCCATGTACTCCTTCCCCCGCATCGACCTCCCGCCGCGCGCCATCGCCGCCGCCCAGGTGCGCCGGGAACGCCGGGATGGGCGGGTCCGAACGGGGATGGGTGGGTCTGAACCGGGATGGGCGGGTCCACGCCGGGATGGGCGGGTCCGAACCGGGATGGGCGGGTCCACGCCGGGATGGGCGGGTCCGAACCGGGATGGGCGGGTCCACACCGGGATGGGCGGGTCCGAACCGGGATGGGCGGGTCCACGCCGGGATGGGCGGGTCCGAACCGGGATGGGCGGGTCCACGCCGGGATGGGCGGGTCCGAACCGGGATGGGCGGGTCCACACCGGGATGGGCGGGTCCAAACCGGGATGGGCGGGTCCACGCCGGGATGGGCGGGTCCAAACCGGGATGGGCGGGTCCAAACCGGGATGGGCGGGGCCACGCCGGGATGGGCGGGTCCGAACCGGGATGGGCGGGTCCACGCCGGGATGGGCGGGTCCGAACCGGGATGGGCGGGTCCACACCGGGATGGGCGGGTCCGAACCGGGATGGGCGGGTCCACGCCGGGATGGGCGGGTCCGAACCGGGATGGGCGGGTCCACGCCGGGATGGGCGGGTCCGAACCGGGATGGGCGGGTCCACACCGGGATGGGCGGGTCCAAACCGGGATGGGCGGGTCCACGCCGGGATGGGCGGGTCCAAACCGGGATGGGCGGGTCCAAACCGGGATGGGCGGGGCCACGCCGGGATGGGCGGGTCCGAACCGGGATGGGCGGGTCCGAACCGGGATGGGCGGGTCTGAACCGGGATGGGCGGGTCCACGCCGGGATGGGCGGGTCCAAACCGGGATGGGCGGGATCGAAACTGGGATGGGCGGGTCCACGCCGGGATGGGCGGGTCCAAACTGGGATGGGCGGGATCCAAACCGGGATGGGCGGGATCCAAACCGGGATGGGCGGGTCCACACCGGGATGGGCGGGTCCACACCGGGATGGGCGGGTCCGACCCGGGATGGGCGGGTCCACGCCAGGATGGGCGGGTCCGAACCGGGATGGGCGGGTCCGAACCGGGATGGGCGGGTCCGAACCGGGATGGGCGGGTCCACGCCGGGATGGGCGGGTCCGAACCGGGATGGGCGGGTCCGAACCGGGATGGGCGGGTCCACGCCGGGATGGGCGGGTCGGAACCGGGATGGGCGGGTCCGAACCGGGATGGACGGGTCCAAACCGGGATGGGCGGGATCGAAACTGGGATGGGCGGGTCCACACCGGCATGGGTGGGATCCAAACCGGGATGGGCGGGTCCACGCCAGGATGGGCGGGTCCGAACCGGGATGGGCGGGTCCAAACCGGGATGGGCGGGTCCAAACCGGGATGGGCGGGTCCACGCCGGGATGGGCGGGTCCGACCCGGGATGGGCGGGTCCGAACTGGGATGGGCGGGTCCACGCCGGGATGGGCGGGTCCAAACCGGGATGGGCGGGTCCAAACCGGGATGGGCGGGTCCAAACCGGGATGGGCGGGTCCACACCGGAATGGGCGGGTCCGAACCAGGATGGGCGGGTCGGAACCGGGATGGGCGGGTTCACGCCGGGATGGGCGGGTCCGAACTGGGATGGGCGGGTCCGAACCGGGATGGGCGGGTCCGAACTGGGATGGGCGGGTCCACACCGGGATGGGCGGGTCCACACCGGGATGGGCGGGTCCACGCCGGGATGGGCGGGTCCACGCCGGGATGGGCGGGTCCACGCCGGGATGGGCGGGTCCGAACCGGGATGGGCGGGTCCGAACCGGGATGGGCGGGTCCACGCCGGGATGGGCGGGTCCACGCCGGGATGGGCGGGTCCGAACCGGGATGGGCGGGTCCAAACTGGGCGATCTGATTCCCGTTTTTCCGACCCCGGATTCCCAGGAGAAGAAGCTGGCCCCGGACATGTTCTTCTGCATGAGGCTCCTGGAGGAGACCGGGATCTGCGTCGTCCCGGGGAGCGGCTTCGGCCAGAAGGAGGGAACCTTCCACTTCCGGTGGGATCCCGCCCCAAATTCCCGGGAATTCTTGGGAAAATCCCATCCCAAATCCTGCGTTTTTTGGGAAATCCCATCCCGAATTCCCTCTTTTTGGGATCTCCCTTCCCAAATTTTACTGGTTTTGGGAGATCCCATCCCAAATTCCGTATTTTTGGACTCTCCCTTCCCAAATTTCCTGTTCTTGGAACCCCCATCCCAAATTCCCTGCTTTTGGGATCTCCCTTCCCAGATTTCCTGTCTTTGGGATCCCCCAATCCCAAATTCTCTGGTTTTGGGAAGTCCCGTCCCAAATTCTGTGGTTTTGGGAGATCCCAAATTAAATTTTATTGGGTTTGGGATTCCCCACCCCAAATTCCCTGTTTTTGAGAGATCCCACCCCAAATTCCCTCTTTTGGGGATCTCCCATCCCAAATTTGACTGGTTTTGGGATCTCCCATCCCAAATTTGACTGGTTTTGGGATCTCCCATCCCGAATTCCCTGGTTTTGGGATCTCCCATCCCAAATTTGACTGGTTTTGGGATTCCCCGCCCCAAATTCTTTGTTTTTGGGAAATCCCATCCCAAATTCCCTGTTTTGGGATTCCCCATCCCAAATTCCCTGGTTTTTGGGATTCCCCATCCCAAACTTTACTAGTTTTGGGAAATCTCATGTCAAATTTTACTGGTTTTGGGATCCTCCATCCTAAATTCTCCGGTTTTGGGTGATCCCATCCCAAATTATACTGGTTTTGGGATTTGCACCCCAAATTCCCAAATTCCCTCATCCCAAATTCCTTCTCCCCCACACCCAGTTTTTTACACCCAACTCAACAACTTTTTTTGGGGGGAAAAAAAATGGGGAAAAAAGGGATTTTGGTGGAATTTTGGGGCAGACTTGGGAATCCTGGGGAGGAAAAAAACGGGGGAAAACGGGATTTTGGTGGAATTTTGGGGTGGATTTGGGAATCCTGGGAGAAAAAAAAGGGGAAAAAGGGATTTTGGAGCCGAGGGTGGAATTTTGGGGCAGATTTGGGAATCCTTTGAAAAAAAAGGGGAAAAAAGGGATTTTGGTGGAATTTTGGGGCGGATTTGGGAATCCTTTGAAAAAAAAAAAGGAAAAAGGGATTTTGGTGGAATTTTGGGGCGGATTTGGGAATCCTTTGAAAAAAAAGGGGAAAAAAGGGATTTTGGCGCCGGGGGTGGAATTTTGGGGCAGATTTGGGAACCCTGGGGGGGGGTAAAAAAAAAACGGGAAAAAAGGGATTTTGACCCCCCAGGGTGGGATTTTGGAACCCAAATCCCGGGATTTGGGAATCCCCAATCCCGATTTTTTTTCCCCGCCCCCCTCCAGGATGACCATCCTGCCGCCCACGGACAAGCTGAAGATCCTCCTGGAGAAGCTCAGCTCCTTCTACACCAAATTCGTCCAGGAATTCTCTTAACGAGGCGTCGATGTCACCTCGCTGTCACCTCGTTGTCACCTCCCTTGTCACCTCCCTTGTCACCTCCGTCCCCAAAATTCCCACAGGGCCCCGGGCGGTCTCCAGGTTTTCCCTGACTTCTTATTTTTCCGGGAATTCTGGGGCAGGTCCCCACCCTCCCTCCCTCCCTCCGTCCCTCCCCTCGGGGTTGTCCCCGTGTCCCCAAAATAAAGTGACAGTGACCGGCCGGGGGTTTATGGGATGGAGGGAATTTTGGGGCGTCCCTTGGGAATTTCCCCTCGGAAAAAGGGGATTTTGGACCTGGAAAAGGGGGATTTCGGTCCTGGATTTTATTCCCAAATTCCCAGATTAATCCAATCCGAGATTCCCAACCCCAATCCCGTGTTCCCCAATTTGTTTCCAGATTCCCAAATCCAAACCAGGATTCCCAAATTCACTTCCAGAGCCCCAGAATCCAATCCCGGACCCCGAATCCAGTCCCAGATTCCCAAAAATCCCAATCCCAGACTCCCAGATCCCCATCCCAGATTTCCAAATTTGCTTCCTGGGTCCCAAAATCCAATCCCAAATTCCCAAATCCAATCCCAGTTTCCCAAACCCAACCCCAAATTCCCAACAATCCCAATCCCAGCTTCCAAAATCCCAATCCCGAATTCCCCAATTTGTTTCCAGGTTCCCAAAATCCGATCCCAGACCCCAAATTCCAATGGCAGGTCCCCAAAATCCAATCCCAGATTCCCAAATTCTCTTCCAGAGCCCAAAAAATCCAATCCCAGTTTCCCAAACTCAAATCCCGAATTCCCCGATTTGTTCCCAGATTCCCAAAATCCAATCCCGAATTCCCAAATCCAATCCAAGGTTCCCAATTTTGCTTCCAGAGCTACAAAATCCAATCCCAGACACCAAATCCCAGTCCCAGATTCCCAAAAATCCCAATCCCAGATTCCCAAATCAATCCCAGACCTCAAATTCCAATGGCAGGTTCCCAAATTTGCTTCCGGAGCCCAAAAAATCCAATCCCAGATTCCCAAATCCAATCGAAGATTCCCAAAATCCAACCTCAGACGCCAAATGCCAATGGCAGATTCCCAAAAATCCAATCCCAGATTCCCAAATGCCAGTGGCCGGTTCCCAAAATTCAGTCCCTGATTCCCAAAAATCCCAATCCCAGATTCCCAATTTCCAGTGGCCGGTTCCCAAAATTCAGTCCCTGATTCCCAAAAATCCCAATCCCAGATTCCCAAATTCGCTTCCGGAGCCCAAAAAAATCCAATCCCCCTTTCCTGAGCCCAACCCCAAATTCCCAAAAAAATCCCAATCCCAGACTCCAAATCCCAATCCCCGATTCCCAAATCCTCTCTGATTGCGCAAAAATCCCAATCCCAGACTCCAAATCCCAATCCCCGATTCCCAAATCCTCTCTGATTCCACAAAAATCCCAATCCCAGGCCCCCAAATCCCACGTGAGCCTCCGAAAAACAATCGGGAATTTTGTGGGTGTGGCCGCTCTGTTGGAATTCCCAAGTTTTTCCATGTCCCGACAGCCGTGGGATCATCCCGGCTGCGGGGCTGGGAATTCCCGGGATTTGGGGTTCCCGGCGGTTCCGGCTCAGGAGAATTCCCGCAGGAATTGTCCGTGGAAGTGGCGGAGCAGCAGCAGCGCCCGCTCCAGCACCGGCGCCGGCAGCAGCAGGGACAGCCTGGGGACACAGCCCGGAGTCCCCACATCCCCGAATTCCCAACATTCCCAACATTCCCAAGTCTCAGAAATCCAAAATCTCAACTTCCCGACAACCTGAAATCCCAACATTCAAATTCCCCAAATCCCCAAAATCCCAACGTTCAACGTCCCAAAATCCCCACAATCCCAACGTCCCAAATCCCAACGTTCCAACACTCAACATCCCAAAATCCAACACCAAACACCCCAAATCCCAACATCCCAAAATCCCAAAACCCGAAATCCCAGCGCCCCAAAATTCCAACATCCCAAAACCCCACCAATCCCAGCGCCCCAAAATTCCAACATCCCAAAACCCCACCAATCCCAACGCCCCAAAATTCCAACATCCCAACATCCAGCGTCCTAAAATCCAACACCAACAAATCCCAAGGTGCAACATCCCAACATCCCAAAATCCTAAAATCCAACAAGGCCAAAATCGAGCAAGACCAAATCCCAAAATCCCAACATTCAACATCCCAAAATCCAAGACCCAACACCAACAATCCCAAAATCCAAACACCCCAAAATGCCCAAATCCAAAATCCCAAAATCCCGACACGGAACTCCCCCAAACCCCCAAATCCCAACATTCAACAGCCCCAAATCCAAAATCCCCAAATCCCAACATCCAAACACCCCAAAATCCCAACATCCCAAAATCCAAGACCCAACACCAACAATCCCAACAATCCCAAAATCCCCGAATCCGAACACTCAAAATCCCAACGTGCGACATCCCAAAATCCCGACGTCCAACGAGCCCAAAATCGAGCAAGACCAAATCCCAAAATCCCAACATTCAACATCCCAAAATTCCAACAGCCGATCTCCAAAAATCCCGAAATCCAAACCCCCCAAAATCCCCAAATCCAACATCCCAACATCCCAAAATCCCAAGACGCACCAAAAAATCCCAACAATCCCCAAACGCAAACACCCCCAAATCCCTGAATCCGACATCCCCAAATCCTCAAGGCCCGACGTCCCAACAGCCAAAATCCCAACATTCCAACATCCCAACATTCCAACACCCCGAAATCACAACAACCCAGAATTCCAACACCCCAAAACCCCAACTCCCAACGTCCCCAAAATCCCAAAACCCCAAAATCCAAGACCCAAAATCCCAACACCCAACCCCACCCCCGGCCCCCAGGCCCAAACATCCCCCGGTGTCCCCAGTGTCCCCAATGTCCCCTCCATGTCCCAAATACCCCACTGTCCCCAGTGTCCCCATGTCCCCCCAGTGTCCCCCCGCTGTCCCCAGGCGTACCCGAGGTGGCCCCTCCCCGCCCAGCCCGAAGTGTCACCACCAGCAGCGTCCCCAATGTCCCCACTGTCCCCAATGTCCCCATGTCCCCCCCACTGTCCCCAATGTCCCCCATGTCCCCCCCAGTGTCCCCAATATCCCAGTGTCCCCAGTGTCCCCAGTGTCCCCCCGTCCCCCCGGTGTCCCCATGTCCCCAGTGTCCCCAGTGTCCCCAGTGTCCCCCCGGTGTCCCCATGTCCCCAGTGTCCCCAGTGTCCCCAGTGTCCCTGGTGTCCCCCCGTCCCCCCGGTGTCCCCAGTGTCCCCCCGTCCCCCCGGTGTCCCCAGTGTCCCCAGTGTCCCCCCGTCCCCCCGGTGTCCCCAGTGTCCCCCCGTCCCCCCGGTGTCCCCAGTGTCCCCAGTGTCCCCGGTGTCCCCCCGTCCCCCCAGTGTCCCCAGTGTCCCCCGTCCCCCCGGTGTCCCCAGTGTCCCCCTGTCCCCCCAGTGTCCCCAGTGTCCCCAGTGTCCCCCGTCCCCCCGGTGTCCCCAGTGTCCCCCTGCCCCCCAGTGTCCCCCGTCCCCCCGGTGTCCCCAGGCGTACCCCCGGTGGCCGCTGTCCCCGCCCAGCCCGAAGTGGCTCCCCGGTGTCACCAGCAGCCCCGTGGCCTCCTCCAGCTCCCGGCAGAAGAAGACGTCGGGCTCCAGGCCCAGCGCCTGCCCGGGGCACCGGGGGTGACACGGGGACACCGCCACGGCCTCGGCCCCGGGGGCCCCGGGGGTCCCCAGGGTGTCCCCAGGGTGTCCCCAGGGTGTCCCCAGGGTGTCCCCATGGCCGCAGGGTGTCCCCAGGGTGTCCCCAGGGTGTCCCCAGGGTGTCCCCATGGCCGCAGGGTGTCCCCAGGGCCATCCCCAGGTGTCCCCGTGGCCCCAAAGTGGCCTGGACATCCACAGTGTCCCCGGGGTGTCCCCAAGGGTGTCCCATGGGTGTCCCCAGGGTGTCCCTTGTCCCACACCAGAGGGTTCCCCTGACCCCCCAGTGTCCCCCTGGTGTGTCCCTGTCACCCCCCGGTGGCCCCTGTCCCCCCCGGAGTGTCGCTGTCCCTGGTGTCCCCGCTGTCCCATCCCCGCTGTCCCCGCAGTGTCCCCGCAGTGTCCCCGTGTCCCCGCAGTGTCCCCAGTGTCCCCAGTGTCCCCAGTGTCCCCGCAGTGTCCCCACAGTGTCCCCGCAGTGTCCCCAGTGTCCCCGCAGTGTCCCCAGTGTCCCCGCAGTGTCCCCGCAGTGTCCCCGCAGTGTCCCCAGTGTCCCCGCAGTGTCCCCGCAGTGTCCCCGCAGTGTCCCGCAGTGTCCCCGCAGTGTCCCCGCAGTGTCCCCGCAGTGTCCCCGCAGTGTCCCCAGTGTCCCCGCAGTGTCCCCAGTGTCCCGCAGTGTCCCCAGTGTCCCGCAGTGTCCCCGCAGTGTCCCCCAGTGTCCCGCAGTGTCCCCAGTGTCCCGCAGTGTCCCCAGTGTCCCGCAGTGTCCCCGCAGTGTCCCCGCAGTGTCCCCGCAGTGTCCCCGCAGTGTCCCCGCAGTGTCCCCGCAGTGTCCCCAGTGTCCCCCAGTGTCCCCACTGTCCCGGGATCCGGACGCGGGGGAAGGCGCGGGGACCCCCGGCCGGGGCCGGGCACCGGATCCCGGGGGCGCGGCCCAGAACCCGCTGGAGCCGCCGGGCGTTGGCGGCCAGAGCCGCGCGCAGCCCGCGCCGGTGCTGCGGGATTCGTGCGGCAGCAATTAGCGGGGCGGTAATTAAGGGGGGATCAATTAATGGGGGAATAATGGGGGATTAATGGGGGGTTAATGGGGAGTTAATGGGGGCAACAATGGGGTCATCAATGTGGGAGTTAATGGGGGAATTAATGGGGAATTAATTGGGGAATTAAGGGGGGAATTAATTAATGGGGTCATTAATGGGGAATTAATGGGGGAATTAATGGGGGAGTCAATGGGGGAATTAATGGGGTATTAATGGGGAATTAATGAGAGCATTAATGGGGGAATTAATTAATGGGGGCATTAATGGGGGAATTAATGGGGGTATTAATGGGGTATTAATGAGGGCATTAATGGAGGAATTAATGGGGGCATTAATGGGGAATTAATGGTGTCATTAATGGGATCATTAATGGGATCATTAATGGGGGAAATAATGGGGTCATTAATGGGGTCATTAATGGGGGAATTAATGGGATAAACATGGGAAAGTGGGATAATGGGATAATTGGATGATGGGATAATGGGATTGGGATTGATGGCATTGGGATCAATATCAGCATTGGGATTAATAATGGGATTGGGATTATTAATGGGATTGTGATTTATGGGATTGGGATTTATGGGATAATGGGGTTGGAATTAATGGGATTGGGATTATTGAGACTGACGGGATTGGGACAATGGGCCGGGATAATGGGATTGATTTGCATTGGATTGATTGAATAATGGGATTGGTGGGATTGGGATTGTAGGGATTCCGATTAATGGGGGTTGGGATTAACGGGATTAACGGGATTATTTGGATTAACGGGATTAACGGGATTAACGGGATTAATGGGATTAACGGGATTAATGGAATTAATGGGATTAATGGGATTAATGGGATTAACAGTGTTGAGATTGATGAGATTGGAATGGCGACTGCGATTGGCATAATGATGGAGGAATAACGGGATAATGGGATGGAATGGGATGGGATTAATGGGATAGGATTGGAGTGGGATGGGACTGGGATAGGATGGGACAATGGGACAATGGGACAATGGGACAATGGGACAATGGAATTGGGATTGGGATTGGGATAATGGGACACTGTGATATGGGGATAATGGGATTGGGGTAATGGGATAATGGGATAATGGGATAATGGGATAATGGGGTAATGGGGTAATGGGATAATGCGATAATGTGGTAATGGGATAATGGGATTTGGATTGGGATAATGGGATAATTGGATAATGGGGTAATGGGATTGGGATACTGGGATACTGGGATACTGGGATAATAGGGTACTGGGATAATGGGATGAGTTAATGGGATAATGGGATAAATGAATGCTCTTGAGGTAGGGATTGACGGAATTGATGGGACTGATGGGATGGGGATCGGGATTTGGATTGGAACTAGGATTGGGACTGGGATCCGGATTGGGATTGGAACTAGGATTGGGACTGGGATCGGGATTTGGATTGGAACTAGGATTGGGACTGGGATCCGGATTGGGATTTGGATTGGAACTAGGACTGGGACATGGATCAGGATCGGGATTTAGATTGGAACTAGGATCGGGATCGGGATTTGGATTGGAACTAGGATTGGGACTGGGATCGGGATTTGGATTGGAACTAGGACTGGGATCGGGACCAGGATTTAGATTGGAACTAGGATTGGGACTGGGATCGGGATTTGGATTGGAACTAGGATTGGGACTGGGATCGGGATCTAGATTGGAACTAGGATTGGGACTGGGATCGGGATCAGGATTTAGATTGGAACTAGGACTGGGACTGGGATCGGGATCAGGATTTAGATTGGAACTAGGATTGGGACTGGGATCGGGATTTGGATTGGAACTAGGATTGGGACTGGGATCGGGATTTGGATTGGAACTAGGATTGGGACTGGGATCGGGATCTAGATTGGAACTAGGATTGGGACTGGGATCGGGATCAGGATTTAGATTGGAACTATGATTGGGACTGGGATCGGGATCTGGATTGGAACTAGGATTGGGACTGGGATGGGGATTTGGATTGGAACTAGGATTGGGACTGGGATCGGGATCGGGATTTAGACTGGAACTAGGATTGGGACTGGGATCGGGATTTGGATTGGAACTAGGATTGGGACTGGGATGGGGATTTGGATTGGAACTAGGATTGGGACTGGGATCGGGATCGGGATTTAGATTGGAACTAGGATTGGGACTGGGATCGGGATTTGGATTGGAACTAGGATTGGGACTGGGATCGGGATTTGGATTGGAACTAGGATTGGGACTGGGATCAGGATTTAGATTGGAACTAGGACTGGGACTGGGATCGGGATCAGGATTTAGACTGGAACTAGGATTGGGACTGGGATCGGGATCTAGATTGGAACTAGGATTGGGACTGGGATCGGGATCTAGATTGGAACTAGGATTGGGACTGGGATCGGGATCAGGATTTAGATTGGAACTATGATTGGGACTGGGATGGGGATTTGGATTGGAACTAGGATTGGGACTGGGATGGGGATTTGGATTGGAACTAGGATTGGGACTGGGATGGGGATTTGGATTGGAACTAGGATTGGGACTGGGATGGGGATTTGGATTTAGATTGGGACTAGGATTGGGACTGGGATCGGGATTTGGATTGGAACTAGGATTGGGACTGGGATGGGGATTTAGATTGGGACTAGGATTGGGACTGAGATCAGGATTTAGACTGGAACTAGGATTGGGACTGGGATCGGGATTTGGATTGGAACTAGGATTGGGACTGGGATCGGGATCGGGATTTAGATTGGAACTAGGATTGGGACTGGGATCAGGATTTGGATTGGAACTAGGATTGGGACTGGGATCGGGATCGGGATTTAGATTGGAACTAGGATTGGGACTGGGATCGGGATCGGGATTTGGATTGGAACTAGGATTGGGACTGGGATCGAGATCTAGATTGGAACTAGGATTGGGACTGGGATGGGGATGGGGATTTAGCTTGGAACTAGGATTGGGACTGGGATCGGGATTTGGATTGGAACTAGGATTGGGACTGGGATCGGGATTTGGATTGGAACTAGGATTGGGACTGGGATCGGGATCAGGATTTAGATTGGGACTGGGATGGGGATTTAGACTGGAACTAGGATTGGGACTGGGATCGGGATTTGAATTGGAACTAGGATTGGGACTGGGATCGGGATTTGGATTTGAATTGGAACTAGGATTGGGACTGGGATCGAGATCTAGATTGGAACTAGGATTGGGACTGGGATCGGGATCAGGATTTAGATTGGGACTGGGACGGGGATGGGGATTTAGACTGGAACTAGGATTGGGACTGGGATCGGGTTTGGGATTTGGATTGGGACTAGGATTGGGATCGGGGTCGGGATTTCACGCCCCCGACCTCCTCCATGGCGTCCGCGGCGGGATCGCCGTGTCCCGGCAGCTCCACGGCCACGTCCAGCATCACCTGGCCCAGGATGGGCGGGTACACCGAGAGCCCCCAGGTGTGGAATTCCCGCAGGACGCTCCGCTCCACGTTCACCAGCGACAGGAAGCCCGCCCGGGCCCCGCCCCTGCCACACGGAATTCCAGGGAAATTCCATGATTTTTCTGGAAGGGGGGGGGGGGTTGGGGGATTTGGGAGGGGGATTTTTTAGGGATTTTTTTAGGGATTTTTTCGGAATTTTGGGGGGATTTTTTTTGGATTTTTTGAGGATTTTGGGAGGGATTTTGGGGGGATTTTTGGGGGGAATTTTTGAGAAATTTGCGGGGCTTTTTTGGGATGTTCTGGATTATTTTGGGGGGGATTTTTAATTTTTTTTAATATATGGGGATTTTTAGGGGGAATTTTTGAGAAATTTGGGAAATTTTTTTTTAGATTTTTTGGGGGTTTTTTTTGAGACTCTATGGGGATTTTTTTGGGATTTTTTGAGAAATTTGGGGGATTTTGGGGGTATTTTTTTTTTGAATTTTGGAGATTTGGGGGTCAAATTTGGGGGGGATTTTTTTTTTGCAATTTTTTGGGGAAATTTTTGGGGATATTTTGGGATTTTTGGGGATGTTTTGGGGGGATTTTTGGGGATGTTTTGGGGGGATTTTTGGGGATGTTTTGGGGGAATTTTTGGGGATGTTTTAGGGCGATTTTTGGAGATTTTTTTTATCTTTTGGGGATTCTTTGGGGGATATTTTGAGGAAAAGTTTTCTGATTTTTTTTTAGGATTTTTTGGGAGATTTTTTTTTAATTTTGGGGGAATTTTGGGGGGAATTTTGGGGGATTTTTTTAATGGGAATATATGGGGATTTTTTTTTGGATTCTGGGGATTTTTGGGGGTAATTTTTGAGACATTTGGGGGATTTTTGGGTTTTTTGGGGAGTATCTGGGGATCTTTTTGGGATTTTGGGGATCTTTGGGGGATTTTTTGAGAAATTCGGGAGATTTTTTTTATTATTTTCTGGGGATTTTTGAGGGGAATTTTTTATTTTGGGGGATTTTTGGGGGATCTTTTGGGGGAATTTTGGGGGTTTGGGGGGATTTTTTTGGGAATATATAGGGATTTTTTGGGGAATGGGGGGAATTTTTGGGGGGAATTCTTGAGAAATCTGGGGGATTTGGGGGGGATTTCTTTTTGATTTTGGGGAATTTGGGGGGGTATTTTTTTTGATTTTGGGGATTTTTTGGGGGGATTTTTTTTTTGGATTTTGGGGATTTTTGAGGGGAATTTTTGAGAAATTTGGGGGAATTTTTGGGGGGGATTTTTTTTGATTTTTTGGAGAATTTTGGGGGAAATTTGGGGCTTTTTTGGCAATTTTGGGGGGATTTTTTTTTGATTGGGGATTTTTTGGGGGGGAATTTTTGGGAATTTTTTGGGGGGATATTTTTTGGGGGATTTTTTGTGGGATTTTTTGGGGAACTTTTGGTGATTTTTTTGGTGACTTTTTGGGATTTTTTTTTTTGGGAATTCTGTCTCACCCCGCGATGCCACTGGAAAGGGAGTAGGTGGAGATGATCTGGACGCTGGTGTCCAGCGGGGGCCCCAGCTCGGCCAGGACGCGCCGGAAGGACAGGAAGGGGTGATCGGGGGAGAACGCCAGATCCTGGTGAACCTGCGGAGGGGATTTGGGGAAAAGATTCCCGGAAAAAATGGGAATTCCCCCCAAAAAATTCAACCTGGAAAAATTCTGCCCAGAAATTCTACCCGTTCCCGTTCTCCCGTCGTCCCGTTCCCCCGGTCCTGCTCACCTCGTCCGCCAAAATCCAAAAAAATCCCCCCCAAAAAATACCCAAATCCCAAAAAAAAATCCCCAAAAAATCCCCAAAATTCCCCCCCCAAATTCTCCCAAAAATTTCCCCCCAAAATCCCCCCAAATCCCCCAAAATTCCTTCAAAAATCCCCCAAAATCCCAAAAAGATCTCCCCAGAAAATCCAAAAAAATCCCCGAAGTTCCCCCCAAAATCCCAAAAATCCCATAAAATCCTCCCCAAATCCTATAAAAAATCGCCAAAAATCCCCCACAAAATCCCCAAAATCCAAAAAAATCCCAAAACTTTTCCCAAAAAATCTCCTCAAAACCCCCAAAATTCCCCTCTAACCCCATCCCCTCCCCGTAGTTCCCACTCACTTCATCCACCAAAATCCCAAAAAATCCCCCCAAAAAGCCCCAAAACCAAAAAAAAAAAAAAAAATCCCCAAAAATCCCGAAAAGTCCCCCCAAAAATCCCGAAAAAATCCGAAAAATATCCCCAAAATATCCCAAAAAGTTCCCCCCAAACGCCCCCCAAAATCCCAAAAAAATCCCTCAAAAATTCCCAAAAAATTCCCAGAAAATCCCCCAAAATCCCCCCCAAAATCCCCAAAAATACCCCCCGAAATTCCCAAAAATTCCCCCCAAAATTGCCAAACACTCCCCAAAACTTCCCCCCCAAAAATACCCCAAACATCCCCCCCAAAATCTCACAAAAATCCCCAAAGAAATCCCCAATCCCCCCAAAATTCCCCTAAAAACCCCCCCCAAAATCTCCAAAAAATCCCCCCAAAATCCCGAAAAATTCCCAAACCCTCCCCCTCCCCAAAATCCTAAAACAATCCCCCAAAAATCCCAAACCCCTCCTCCGAAAAAAACCCCAAAACCCCCCAAAATTCCCCTGTGACCTCGTCCGCCAGCAGCAGCAGCGACTCCAAAAATTCCCAAAAAAAATCTTATAAAAATCCCCCCAAAATCCCCCCCAAAAATATCCCAAAAAATTCTCAAAAATCCCCCAAATTCCCCCCCCAAAATTCCCCAAAATTCTCCAAAATTCCCCGAAAAATTCCCCAAAATTCCCCAAAAGATCCCCCAAACCGCCCCCCGGCAAAAAAAAATCCCCCGAAATTTCAAAAAAAATCCTCGAAAAAATCCCTCCAAAATTAAAAAAAAACAAACCTAAAAAATCCCAAAAATTCTCAAAAAAATCCCCCCAAAAATCCCAATAAATCCCCCAAAATTCCCCTGAAAATTCCCAAAAACTTTTCCCGAAATCCCCCCAAATCCCCCCCCGGAGCGCGGTCCCGTCCCCGCCCCGCTGACCTCGGCCGCCAGCAGCAGCAGCGACTCCTCGGCCGCCAGCAGCAGCAGCGCCCGCATGAGGGCGACACTGAGCACGTGACCTGCGGACACCCAGGGGACACTCGCCCGGGGACACCCGGGGACACCCGGGGACACCCAGGGGACACCAAGGGGACACCCAGGGGACACCCGGGGACACCCAGGGGACACCAAGGGGACACCCGGGGCACACCCAGGGGACACCCAGGGGACACCCAGGGGACACTCACTCAGGGGACACCAAGGGGACACCCGGGGACACCCAGGGGACACCCAGGGGACACCCAGGGGACACCCGGGGACACACAGGGGACACTCAGGGGACACCCGGGGACACCCAGGGGACACCCAGGGGACACCCAGGGGACACCCAGGGGACACCGAGCGGACACCCAGGGGACACCCGGGGACACCCAGGGGACACCCAGGGACACCCAGGGGACACCCAGGGGACACCCGGGGACACCCAGGGGACACCCCGGGGACACCCAGGGACACCCAGGGGACACCCGGGGACACCCAGGGGACACCCGGGGGACACCCAGGGGACACCCCGGGGACACCCAGGGGACACCCGGGGGGCACACAGGGGACACCCAGGGGACACCCGGGGGGCACACAGGGGACACCCAGGGGACACCCAGGGGACACCCAGGGGACACTCACTCAGGGGACACCCGGGGACACCCAGGGGACACCCAGGGGACACCCCGGGGACACCCAGGGGACACCCAGGGGACACACACCCAGGGGACACCCGGGGGACACTCACTCAGGGGACACCCGGGGACATCCAGGGGACATCCAGGGGACACCTAGGGGACACCCAGGGGACACTTTGCGGACACCCAGGGGACACTCACCCGGGGGACACCCGGGGGACACCCAGGGGACACCCGGGGGACACCCAGGGTACACCCGGGGACACCCACCCAGGGGACACCCGGGGACAGCCAGGGGCGGGGCCACACGGGCGGGGCCAGCCCCCCGCGGGCCCCGAGTCCCGGCGCCGCCCGCGCTCCCTCCCCCGCGGGGTCCCGGCGCCGCCCCCCGCGCTCGCTCGCTCGCTGACCCGTGGGGTCCCCGGGGTTGAGCACCCAGAGCACGGCGGGCCGGCAGCGGCCCCGCGCTCCCCGCGGCTCCCGGTGCGGCGCCGCCACGTCCGGGGCCCGGCCCCGGGCCGCGTCCAGCGGGTACGGGACGGGCACGGCCCCCGCCGGCCCCGCGGCCGCCGCGCACAGCGCCGGGCCCGGCACCGGCACCAGAACCCCCGCGGGCAGCGCCGGCAGCGGCTGACGGAACAGCGACAGCACGTCCTGAACGGGGGGATGGATGGGGTCAGCGGGGTCAATGGGGTCAGTGGGATAATGGGATCAATGGGGTAATGGGGTAATGGGATCAATGGGGTCAATGGGATCAATGGGGTCAATGGGGTCAATGGGGTCAATGGGATCAATGGGGTCAATGGGGTCAATGGGATCAATGGGGTCAATGGGGTCAATGGGGTCAATGGGATCAATTGGGTCAATGGGGTCAATGGGATCAATGGGATCAATGGGGTCAATGGGGTCAATGGGATCAATGGGGTCAATGGGGTCAATGGGATCAATGGGGTCAATGGGATCAATTGGGTCAATGGGATCAATGGGGTCAATGGGGTCAATGGGGTCAATGGAATCAATGGGGTCAATGGGATCAATGGGGTCAATGGGGTCAATGGGGTCAATGGGGTCAATGGGATCAATGGGGTCAATGGGATCAATGGGATCAATGGGGTCAATGGGATGAATGGGGTCAATGGGGTCAATGGGATCAATGGGGTCAATGGGGTCAATGGGGTCAATGGGATCAATGGGGTCAATGGGGTCAATGGGGTCAATGGGATCAATGGGGTCAATGGGGTCAATGGGATCAATGGGGTCAATGGGGTCAATGGGGTCAATGGGATCAATTGGGTCAATGGGGTCAATGGGATCAATGGGATCAATGGGGTCAATGGGGTCAATGGGATCAATGGGGTCAATGGGGTCAATGGGGTCAATGGGATCAATGGGGTCAATGGGATCAATTGGGTCAATGGGATCAATGGGGTCAATGGGGTCAATGGGGTCAATGGGATCAATGGGGTCAATGGGATCAATGGGGTCAATGGGGTCAATGGGATCAATTGGGTCAATGGGATCAATGGGGTCAATGGGGTCAATGGGGTCAATGGGGTCAATGGGATCAATTGGGTCAATGGGGTCAATGGCATCAATGGGATCAATGGGGTCAATGGGGTCAATGGGATCAATGGGGTCAATGGGGTCAATGGGGTCAATGGGATCAATGGGGTCAATGGGATCAATTGGGTCAATGGGGTCAATGGAATCAATGGGGTCAATGGGATCAATGGGGTCAATGGGGTCAATGGGATCAATTGGGTCAATGGGATCAATGGGATCAATGGGGTCAATGGGATGAATGGGGTCAATGGGGTCAATGGGATCAATGGGGTCAATGGGGTCAATGGGGTCAATGGGATCAATGGGGTCAATGGGGTCAATGGGGTCAATGGGATCAATGGGGTCAATGGGGTCAATGGGATCAATGGGGTCAATGGGGTCAATGGGGTCAATGGGATCAATTGGGTCAATGGGGTCAATGGGATCAATGGGATCAATGGGGTCAATGGGGTCAATGGGATCAATGGGGTCAATGGGGTCAATGGGGTCAATGGGATCAATGGGGTCAATGGGATCAATTGGGTCAATGGGATCAATGGGGTCAATGGGGTCAATGGGGTCAATGGGATCAATGGGGTCAATGGGATCAATGGGGTCAATGGGGTCAATGGGATCAATTGGGTCAATGGGATCAATGGGGTCAATGGGGTCAATGGGGTCAATGGGGTCAATGGGATCAATTGGGTCAATGGGGTCAATGGGATCAATGGGATCAATGGGGTCAATGGGGTCAATGGGATCAATGGGGTCAATGGGGTCAATGGGGTCAATGGGATCAATGGGGTCAATGGGATCAATTGGGTCAATGGGATCAATGGGGTCAATGGGGTCAATGGGGTCAATGGGATCAATGGGGTCAATGGGATCAATGGGGTCAATGGGGTCAATGGGATCAATTGGGTCAATGGGGTCAATGGGGTCAATGGGGTCAATGGGGTCAATGGGGTCAATGGGATCAATTGGGTCAATGGGATCAATGGGGTCAATGGGGTCAATGGGATCAATGGGGTCAATGGGATGAATGGGATCAATGGGGTCAATGGGATCAATGGGGTCAATGGGATCAATTGGGTCAATGGGATCAATGGGGTCAATGGGGTCAATGGGGTCAATGGGATCAATGGGGTCAATGGGATCAATGGGGTCAATGGGGTCAATGGGATCAATTCGGTCAATGGGATCAATGGGGTCAATGGGATCAATGGGGTCAATAGGGTCAGTGGGGTCAATTGGGTCAATGGGATCAATGGGGTCAATGGGGTCAATGGGATCAATGGGGTCAATGGGATCAATGGGGTCAATGGGATCAATTGGGTCAATGGGATCAATGGGGTCAATGGGGTCAATGGGATCAATGGGGTCAATGGGATCAATGGGGTCAATGGGATCAATGGGGTCAATGGGGTCAATTGGGTCAATGGGATCAATGGGGTCAATGGGATCAATGGGGTCAATGGGGTCAATGGGGTCAATGGGATCAATTGGGTCAATGGGATCAATGGGGTCAATGGGGTCAATTGGGTCAATGGGGTCAATGGGGTCAATGGGATCAATGGGGTCAATGGGATTATTTGGGTTAATGGGATTAATGGGGTCAATGCAATCAATGGGATCAACGGGGTCAATGGGGTCAATGGGATCAATGGGGTCAATGGGGTCAATGGGGTCAATGGGATCAATGGGATCTATGGGGTCAATGGGGTCAATGGGATCAATGGGGTCAATGGGATAAGGGGATCAATGGGATCAATGGGGTCAATGGGATCAATGGGATCAATGGGGTCAATGGGATCAATGGGATCAATGGGGTCAATGGGATCAATGGGACAATGAGATGAGACAATGGGATCAATGGGATTAATGGGGTCAATGGGATCAATGGGATAATGAGATAATGGGATCAATGGGATCAATGAGGTCAATGGGATCAATGGGATCAATGGGGTCAATGGGATCAATTGGGTCAATGGGGTCAATGGGGTCAATGGGATCAATGGGATCAATGGGGTCAATGGGGTTAATGGGGTCAATGGGATCAATGGGATCAATGGGGTCAATGGGATCAATGGGGTCAATGGGATCAATGGGGTCAATGGGGTCAATGGGGTCAATGGGATCAATGGGATCAATGGGGTCAATGGGGTCAATGGGGTCAATGGGGTCAATGGGGTCAATGGGGTCAATGGGATTATTTGGGTTAATGGGATTAATGGGGTCAATGCAATCAATGGGATCAACGGGGTCAATGGGATCAATGGGATCAATTGGGTCAATGGGGTCAATGGGATCAATGGGGTCAATGGGGTCAATGGGGTCAATGGGGTCAATGGGATAATGGGATCAATGGGATCAATGGGGTCAATGGGATCAATGGGATCAATGGAGTCAATGGGGTCAATGGGATCAATGGGATCAATGGGATCAATGGGGTCAATGGGATCAATGGGACAATGAGATGAGACAATGGGATCAATGGGATTAATGGGGTCAATGGGATCAATGGGATAATGAGATAATGGGATCAATGGGATAATGGGACCAATGGGATAACAGGATCAATGGATTAACGGGATCAATGGGATAAGGGGATGGGATCAATGGGATGATGAGACGGGATGGGAAAATGGGATAATGGGGTAATGGGATAATGGGATGGAAGGGCTCCATGGGAGGGGATTGGGGTGGGATGGGATCAGTGGGATGGAATTGGACTGGGATAGGATTTCTGGGATCTGTGGGATTTATGGGATGGAGTGGGATGGACTGGGTCAGGATCAGTGGGATGGGATAACAGGACAATGGGATCATGGGATGAAGATGTGATGGGATGGGAACGATGGGATTCCTGGGATTTATGGGATGGGATCAATGGGATGGGATTAATCAGATAATGGGATAATGGGATAATGGGGTAACAGGAAAACGGGATGAGGATATGATGGGATGGCATGGGATGAGGATGGGATTTATGGGATTTATGGGATAATGGGATTGATGGGATTGATGGGATAATGGGATGGGAAAATGGGATGGGAATCGGAATGAAACTGAGATGGGACAGGCATGGAAGAGCCACGGTGACAACGGCATCACCGCCGTCCCCAAGGCCACCCCTGGCCGTCCCCTCACTGTCCCCTCTCTCACCACGATGGCGGCGGCGGTGCCGGAGCAGGGGACGACGTTTTTGGGGTCGCAGGTGACGCCGTCGCGGTGGGACAGGAACCGGGACACGCGCGCGGCCACCGGGCCCATGACGTACTCCAGGTTATAGGAACCTGGGCGGGAATTCCACGGGATTGGCCTGGATTGATCCCGGGATTGATCCCCGGATTGATCCCTGGGATTGTCCTGGGTCTGTCCCAAATCCCAAATCCCGTTATCCCGGATCCCCTATTTTTAAATTTTTAAATTTAAAAAAAAAAAAATTTCCCAAAATTCCCCCCAAAATTCCAGGAACTCCCCAAATTCTCCAAAATTCCATTCCCAAAACTCCCAAGAATGCAATTTCCGAAATCCCCGAAGATTCCATTCCCGAGATTCCCCAAAATTTCCCAAGAATTCAATCCCCTCATTTCCCAAAATCCCAAAAAATTCCCTCCCCAAATTCCCATATCCCAAATCCCATATCCCAAATCCCCAAATCCCCAAGCCCACCTGCGCTCCCTCCCTGCAGCTCCTTTAGGATCCGTCTCGCCCGTTCCTTCACATTTTCGGGAATTCTGTCGCTGTCCAGGAGCGCGGGGTAGGCGCAGACCGCGGCCACCTGCGGGGACACCGCTGTCCCCAGTTCCCGAAAATCCCCCCCAAAAAATCCCAAAAATCCCCCCAAATCTCAAAAATCCCAAATAAAAATCCCCCCCCAAAAAATAATTCCCAAAAATTTCCCAAAATTTAAAAAAAATCCCCTAAATCCCAAAAAATCCCCAAAACGCCCAAAATCAAAATAAATAAAAATCCCCCAAATCCCCAAAAACCCCCAAATTCTACAAAAATCCCCCCAAATCCCCCAAAATCAAAATAATCCCTAAAAATCCCCCAAATCCCCCAAAATTCCTACAATCCTTAAAATCCCCCCAAAATCCCCAAAAAAATCCCAAAAAGTCCCCCAAAAATCCCAAAAATTCCCCCAAAATCCCCCCAAAATCCCCAAAATCCCCCAAATCCCAAAATAATCCCAAAAAATCCCCAAATAATCCCAAAAAATCCCCCAAATCCCCAAAATAAAAAAACAATCCCCCAAATCCCCCCAAATCCCCAAATTCTACAAAAATCCCTGAAATCCCCCCAAATCCCCCGCAAATCCCTCCAAATCCCCCAAATCCCAAAATAATCCCCCAAATCCCCCAAAATCCCCAAAATCTCCAAAAATCCCCCAAATCCCCGAACTCCCCCAAACTCCCCAGCCCTTCCGCCGGGATTTTCCCGTGACCTGCCGCAGGAATTCGGGCGCCTGGTGGCCCTCGGGGTGGCCCTGGGTGGCATCGAGGACGGCCTTGGGGACAAAAGTGACGTCACCACCATCCCCAAAAATCCCCCAAATCCCAAAAAATTCCCCCAAATCCCCCCAAATCCCCCCAAATCCCAAACCCTGAGGCGCCTGGTGGCCCTCGGGGTGGCCCTGGGTGACATCGAGGACGGCCTTGGGGACAAAAGTGACGTCACTGCCGTGTCCCCTCTCCCCTGTCCCCAAAAATCCCAGGGGGAATTCCGGGGTGGGAATTTGGGGACAGGAACTGGGGACACCTGGGTGGCCTTGGGGACATTTGGGTGACTTTGGAGGTCTCTGGGTGGCCTTGGGGACACCTGAGTGGTTTTGGGGACATTTGGGTGTCCCTGAGTGTCCCTTGAGTGTCCCCTGGCTGTCCCCAGGTGTCCCCAATGTCCCCAGGTGTTCCCAGGTGTCCCCTGAGTGTCCCCAATGTCCCCAGGCCTCCTCTGGCTGTCCCCAGGTGTCCCCTGAGTGTTCCCAGGTGTCCCCAGGTGTCCCCAGGCGTCCCCTGGCTGTCCCCAGGTGTCCCCAGGTGTCCCCAGGTGTCCCCAATGTCCCCAGGTGTCCCCAGGTGTCCCCAGGTGTCCCCAGGTGTCCCCAATATCCCCAGGTGTCCCCAGGTGTCCCCAATGTCCCCAATATCCCCAGGTGTTCCCAATGTCCCCAGGTGTCCCCAATGTCCCCAATATCTCCAGGTGTCCCCAGGTGTCCCCAGGTGTCCCCAATGTCCCCAGATGTCCCCAGGTGTCCTCAATGTCCCCTGGCTGTCCCCAGGTGTCCCCAGGTGTCCCCAATGTCCCCAGATGTCCCCAGGTGTCCTCAATGTCCCCTGGCTGTCCCCAGGTGTCCCCAGGTGTCCCCAGGTGTCCTCAATGTCCCCTGGCTGTCCCCAGGTGTCCCCAGGTGTCCCCAATGTCCCCAGATGTCCCCAGGTGTCCTCAATGTCCCCTGGCTGTCCCCAGGTGTCCCCAGGTGTCCCCAGGTGTCCCCAATGTCCCCAGGCGTCCCCTCGGGGTCTCACCGGTGCCGGCTCCTCCGCCATGTCCCCGTCCCCCTCCCGCCGAGGTGTCACCGCAGCCGTGGGGACATCGCTGTCCCCCGCGGGGGGCGGGGCCGCCAGGGCGGGGTCGGGATCGGGATCGGGATCGGGATCGGGATCGGGGTTGGGATCAGGATCGGGATCGGGATCGGGATCGGGATCCATGGAAGCGCGGCCCTGTGGGAAGGGCCCGGGTTAATTAATGATTTGGGCTCCGGGTTAATTAATGATTTGGGCTCCGGGTTAATCATTAGGGCCCCGCCCGGTCCCTGCGCCACGTGACACGAGGGACACGGGTGACATGGGGGACACGGGGACACGGGGACACGGGGACACGGGGACACGGGGGACACGGGGGACACGGGAACACGGGGACACGGGGACACGGGGACACGGGGACACGGGGGACATGGGGACACGGGGACACGGGGACACCGCGCTGTCCTGGGCACTGCCCCAATTCCGGCCCCATTTCCCCCAAATTTTCCCAATTATCCCATTTCCAACCCCATTTTCCCCGCATTCCCCCCAAATTTCCCTGATTTTCCCATTTCCAGCCCCAATTCCCCCAAATTTCCCCCAAATTTCCCCCAAATTTCCCCCAAATTTCCCCCAAATTTCCCCAAATTTCCCCCAAATTTGCCCCAAATTTCCCCATTATCCCACTCCCAACCCCAATCCCTGCCCCGTTTCCCCCAAAATCACCTCATTATCCATTTTCCAGCCCCGATTCCCCCAAATTTCCCCCCAAATTTCCCTCATTTTCCCATTTCCAGCCCCAATTTCCCCCAATATCCCTTTTCCAACCTCATTTTCCCCAAATTTCCCCCAAATTTCCCTTATCCCATTTCCAGCCCAAATTCCTGCCGAAATTCCCCAAATTTTCCCCATTTTAGCCCTTTCCCTGCTCCATTTCCCCCAAATTTCCCTCATTATCCCATTTCCTGCTGCAATTCCCCCAAATTTCCCCCACTGTCTCATTTCCAGCCCAAATTCTCCCAAATTTCCCCCATTTCCCCTTTTTGAACCCCATTTCCAGCCCCATTTCCCCCAAATTTCCCTGATTTTCCCTTTTCCAGCCCCAATTCCCCCAAATTTTCCCCAAATTTCCCCCAAATTTCCCCCATTTCCCCTTTTTCCAACCCCATTTTCCCCAAATTCCCCCCAAATTTTCCCCATTACCCCTTTTCCCAACCCCATTTCCCCCAAATTTCCCCCAAATATCCCTGATTTTCCCTTTTCCAGCCCCAATTCCCCCAAATCTCCCCCAAATTTCCCCCAAATTTCCCCATTATCCCATTCCCTTCCCCAATTCCCGCCCCATTTCCCCTCGATTTTCCCCATTTTCCCATTTCCAACCCCATTTTCCCCAAATTTCCCCCAAATTTCCCCCAAATTCCCCCCAAATTTCCCCCATTTCCCCTTTTTCCAGCCCCAATTCCCCCAAATTTCCCCCATTTTATCCTTTTCCCTGCTCCATTTCCCTCAATTTCCCCCCTTATCCCATTTCCAGCCCCAATTCCCCCAAATTTTCCCCAAATTCCCCCCAAATTTTCCCCATTACCCCTTTTCCCAACCCCATTTCCCCCAAATTTCCCCCAAATATCCCTGATTTTCCCTCTTCCAGCCCCAATTCCCCCAAATCTCCCCCAAGTTCCCGCATTTTACCCTTTTTCCAGCCGCGATTCCCCGTCCTTTCCCCCGTCCCGGCTGTCCCCGTGTCCTGTCCCCTTTCCCTGTCCCCTCCCCCCTGGCGCTCGGCCACCGCCGCCGTCACAGCCATGGCGGCCCCCGAGGGGACAGCGGGGACCTTGGGGACAGCGGTGTCACCTCCCGCGGTGTCACCTCCCCCGGTGTCACCCCCGCCGGTGTCACCTCCCGCGGTGTCACCTCCCCCGGTGTCACCCCCGCCGGTGTCACCTCCCGCGGTGTCACCCCCCCGGTGTCACCCCCGCCGGTGTCACCTCCCCCGGTGTCACCCCCCCGGTGTCACCTCCCGCGGTGTCACCCCCCCGGTGTCACCCCCGCCGGTGTCACCTCCCCCGGTGTCACCCCCGCCGGTGTCACCCCCGCCGGTGTCACCTCCCCCGGTGTCACCTCCCGCGGTGTCACCTCCCCCGGTGTCACCCCCCCCCGGTGTCACCTCCCCCGGTGTCACCTCCCGCGGTGTCACCCCCCCCGGTGTCACCCCCGCCGGTGTCACCTCCCCCGGTGTCACCTCCCCCGGTGTCACCTCCCCCGGTGTCACCCCCCCCCGGTGTCACCTCCCCCGGTGTCACCCCCCCCCGGTGTCACCTCCCGCGGTGTCACCCCCCCGGTGTCACCCCCGCCGGTGTCACCTCCCCCGGTGTCACCCCCGCCGGTGTCACCCCCGCCGGTGTCACCTCCCCCGGTGTCACCTCCCGCGGTGTCACCTCCCCCGGTGTCACCCCCCCCCGGTGTCACCTCCCCCGGTGTCACCTCCCGCGGTGTCACCCCCCCGGTGTCACCCCCGCCGGTGTCACCTCCCCCGGTGTCACCTCCCCCGGTGTCACCTCCCCCGGTGTCACCCCCGCCGGTGTCACCTCCCCCGGTGTCACCCCCCCCGGTGTCACCTCCCGCGGTGTCACCTCCCCCGGTGTCACCTCCCCCGGTGTCACCGCCGCCGGTGTCGCCGTTCGTGCCACCCCTGGACTGCGGCGGCGACGACGCCCAGGCCATGGGCCGGGAGCCGATCCCCGTGCTGCGCCAGGTACCGGCAATGTCCCCTGCTGTCCCCTGCTGTCACCCGGCAATGTCCCCTGCTGTCCCCTGCTGTCACCCGGCAATGTCGCCTGCTGTCCCCTGCTGTCACCCGGGGCTCCGGGAATGTCCCCTGCTGTCCCTCAGGGCACCGGCAATGTCGCCTGCTGTCCCCTGCTGTCACCCCGCAATGTCGCCTGCTGTCCCCTGCTGTCACCCGGCAATGTCGCCTGCTGTCCCCTGCTGTCACCCGGGGCTCTGGGAATGTCCCCTGCTGTCCCTCAGGGCACGGGAATGTCGCCTGCTGTCCCCTGGGACTCCGGGAATGTCACCTGCTGTCCCCTGGGACACTGAGAATGTCACCTGCTGTCCCCTCCTGTCACCTGGGACTCCGGGAATGTCCCCTGCTGTCCCTCAGGGCACGGGAATGTCGCCTGCTGTCCCCTGCTGTCACCCGGCAATGTCGCCTGCTGTCCCCTGGGACTCCGGGAATGTCCCCTGCTGTCCCTCAGGGCACGGGAATGTCGCCTGCTGTCCCCTGCTGTCACCCGGCAATGTCGCCTGCTGTCCCCTGGGACTCCGGGAATGTCACCTGCTGTCCCCTGCTGTCACCCGGGGCTCCGGGAATGTCACCTGCTGTCCCCTGGGACACTGAGAATGTCACCTGCTGTCCCCTCCTGTCACCTGGGACTCCGGGAATGTCCCCTGCTGTCCCTCAGGGCACGGGAATGTCGCCTGCTGTCCCCTGCTGTCCCCCGGAGCTCCGGGAATGTCCCCTCGTGTCCCCTCCTGTCCCCTGCCAGGGCTCTGGGGACTACCGGGAATGTCCCCTCGTGTCCCCTTGTGTGCCCAGGGACACTGGGAATGTCGCCTCCTGTCCCCCGGGAATGTCCCCTCCTGTCCCCCGGGACACCAGGGATGTCCCCTCGTGTCCCCCCCGGAATATCCCCTCCAGTGTCCCCAATCCTCAATCCCACTCCCAGATCCGACCGGGAATGTCCCCACGGATTCCCACCGGGAATGTCCCCTGAGTGTCCCCCGGGAATGTCCCCTCAGTGCCCCCAACCCCCGGTCCCCGTCCCCATTCCCAGATTTTGGCCGCCTGCGCTTGGCCGGAACTTTTGGAATCCCCGTCGCTGCCCGAGGCCGCGCGGGATCGAGCCCGGAGCATCCTGCGGGAGATGGACGCCGGGAATATCGGTGGGAGTTCCCGGGATTCCCGGAATTCCGATCCTAAAAGGGGTTTGGGGTTTTGGGGATTCCAGGAGTGTCGGTGGGATCGATCCCAAAGGGATTTTGGGGTCACCTGGGGAGGGATGGGTTTGGGGCCGATCCCATCGGATTTGGGGCCGATCCCATCGGATTTGGGGCTGATCCCATCGGATTTGGGGCCGATCCCATCGGATTTGGGGCCGATCCCATTGGATTTGGGGCTGATCCCATCGGATTTGGGGCCGATCCCATCGGATTTGGGGCCGATCCCATTGGATTTGGGGCCGATCCCATCGGGTTTGGGGCCGATCCCATCGGATGTGGGCCGATCCCATCGGATGTGGGGCCGATCCCATCGGATGTGGGCCGATCCCATCGGATTTGGGGCCGATCCCATCGGATTTGGGGCCGATCCCATTGGATTTGGGGCCGATCCCATCGGATTTGGGGCCGATCCCATCGGATTTGGGGCCGATCCCATTGGATTTGGGGCTGATCCCATCGGATGTGGGGCCGATCCCATTGGATTTGGGGCTGATCCCATCGGATGTGGGGCTGATCCCATCGGATGTGGGGCCGATCCCATCGGATTTGGGGCCGATCCCATCGGATTTGGGGTTGATCCCATCGGATTTGGGGCCGATCCCATTGGATTTGGGGCCGATCCCATCGGATTTGGGGCCGATCCCATTGGATTTGGGGCTGATCCCATCGGATGTGGGGCCGATCCCATTGGATTTGGGGCCGATCCCATCGGATTTGGGGCCGATCCCATCGGATTTGGGGTTGATCCCATTGGATGTGGGGCCGATCCCATCAGATTTGGGGCCGATCCCATTGGATTTGGGGCCGATCCCATTGGATTTGGGGCTGATCCCATTGGATGTGGGGCCGATCCCATTGGATTTGGGGCCGATCCCATCGGATTTGGGGTTGATCCCATCGGATGTGGGGCCGATCCCATCGGATTTGGGGCCGATCCCATCGGATTTGGGGCCGGTCCCATTGGATTTGGGGCCGGTCCCATTGGATTTGGGGCCGATCCCATCGGATTTGGGGTTGATCCCATCGGATGTGGGGCCGATCCCATCGGATTTGGGGCCGATCCCATCGGATTTGGGGCCGGTCCCATTGGATTTGGGGCCGATCCCATCGGATTTGGGGCCGGTCCCATTGGATTTGGGGCCGATCCCATCGGATTTGGGGTTGATCCCATCGGATGTGGGGCCGATCCCATCGGATTTGGGGTTGATCCCATTGGATTTGGGGCCGATCCCATTGGATTTGGGGTTGATCCCATTGGATGTGGGCCGATCCCATCGGATTTGGGGTTGATCCCATCAGATTTGGGGCCGATCCCATTGGATTTGGGGTCGATCCCGTTCCCACAGGGGGGTACAACCACGAGCACCGATCCCACAAGGTCCCGGCCACCGTGTCCCGGTTCCTGGAATTCCGGGATGGCGTCCCCTGCGACCCCAAAAACATCATCCTGTGCAGCGGGGTCGAGACCGTGATCCCGGTGAGGGAACTGGATTTGGGATTTGGGATTTGGGGTTTGGGATGTGGGGTGTGGGATATGGGATTTGGGATTTGGGATTTGGGATATGGGATTTGGGATATGGGATTTGGGATTTGGGATTTGGGGTTTGGGATGTGTGGTGTGGGATTTGGGATTTAGGATTTGGGGTTTGGGGTTTGGGATTTGGGATTTGGGGTTTGGGGTTTCGGATTTGGGATTTGGGGTTTGGGATGTGGGATTTGGGATGTGGGATTTGGGATGTGGGATTTCGGATTTGGGATGACAGATTTGGGGTTTGGGATGTAAGATATGGGATTTAGGATTTGGGATTTGGGGTTTGGGATTTGGGATGTGAGATTAAGGATTTGGGGTTTGGGATTTGGGGTTTGGGATTTGGGATGTGGGATTTGGGATATGGGATGTGGGATTTGGGATATGGGGTTTGGGATGTGGGATTTGGGATGTGGGAATGTGAATGGGAAGGGGAATGGTGACCCCAAAATAGGAATTGCATCCAGTAATGGGGATCTCAAACTGCCAGTGAGATCTGGGAACGGGAATGGGATTCGGGAATGGGAATGCAGACCCCAAACTGGGAATGGAGACCCCACACTGTGAACTGGGACCCCAGACTGGGAACGGGGTTTGGGAATGGGGACCCCAGACTGGGAACGGGGTTTGGGAATGGGGACCCCAGACTGGGAACGGGGTTTGGGAATGGGGACCCCAGACTGGGAACGGGGACCCCAGACTGGGAACGGGGTTTGGGAATTGGGGACCCCAGACTGGGAACGGGGACCCCAGACTGGGCCCGGGGTTTGGGATATCGCTGCCCCCACCCCTTTTCCCGTTCTCCCGTTGGCAGTTCGTGCTGTCGCTGTCCCGTCAGCCGCCGCCGGCGCGGCCCGCGGGGGTTCTGGTGCCGGTGCCGGGCCCGGCGCTGTGCGCGGCGGCCGCGGGGCCGGCGGGGGTCGTGCCCGTCCCGTACCCGCTGGACGCGGCCCGGGGCCGGGCCCCGGACGAGGCGGCGCCGCGCCGGGAGCTGCGGGGAGCGCGGGGCCGCTGCCGGCCCGCCGTGCTCTGGGCGCTCAACCCCGGGGACCCCGCGGGTCAGCGAGCGAGCGAGCGAGCGCGGGGGGCGGCGCCGGGACCCCGCGGGGGAGGGAGCGCGGGCGGCGCCGGGACTCGGGGCCCGCGGGGGGCTGGCCCCGCCCGTGTGGCCCCGCCCCTGGGTGTCCCCGGGGTGTCCCCTGGGTGTCCCCGGGTGTCCCCTGGGTGTCCGTTCAGTGTCCCCTGGGTGTCCCCGGGTGTCCCCTGGGTGTCCGTTCAGTGTCCCCTGGGTGTCCCCGGGTGTCCCCTGGGTGTCCCCGGGTGTACCCTGGGTGTCCCCTGAGTGTCCCCGGGGTGTCCCCAGGGTGAGTGTCCCCTGGGTGAGTGTCCCCGGGGTGTCCCCTGAGTGTCCCCTGGGTGTCCCCTGGGTGTCCCCTGGGTGTCCCCGGGGTGTCCCCCGGGTGTCCCCTGGGTGTCCCCGGGTGTCCCCCGGGTGTCCCCTGGGTGTCCCCGGGTGTCCCCCGGGTGTCCCCTGGGTGTCCCCTGTGTGTCCCCTGGGTGTCCCCTGTGTGTCCCCTGGGTATCCCCCGGGTGTCCCCTGGGTGTCCCCGGGTGTCCCCGGGGTGTCCCCTGGGTGTCCCCTGGGTGTCCCCTTGGTGTCCCCTGGGTGTCCCCTGGGTGTCCCCTGGGTGTCCCCCGGGTGTCCCCTGGGTGTCCCTGGGTGTCCCCGGGTGTCCCCTTGGTGTCCCCTGGGTGTCCCCTGGGTGTCCCCTGGGTGTCCCCTGTGTGTCCCCGGGTGTCCCCGGGTGTCCCCGGGCGAGTGTCCCCTGGGTGTCCCCCGGGTGTCCCCTGGGTGTCCCCTGGGTGTCCCCGGGTGTCCCCTGTGTGTCCCCGGGTGTCCCCCGGGTGTCCCCGGGCGAGTGTCCCCTGGGTGTCGGCAGGTCACGTGCTCAGTGTCGCCCTCATGCGGGCGCTGCTGGTGCTGGCGGCCGAGGAGTCGCTGCTGGTGCTGGCGGCCGAGGTCAGCGGGGCGGGGACGGGACCGCGCTCCGGGGGGGATTTGGGGGGATTTCGGGAAAAGTTTTTGGGAATTTTCAGGGGAATTTTGGGGGATTTATTGGGATTTTGGGGGGATTTTTTTGAGAATTTTTGGGATTTTTTAGTGTTTTTTTTTTTTTTTAATTTTGGAGGGATTTTTTCGAGGATTTTTTTTGAAATTTTGGGGGATTTTTTTGCCGGGGGGCGGTTTGGGGGATCTTTTGGGGAATTTTGGGGAATTCTTCGGGGAATTTTGGGGAATTTTGGGGGATTTGGGGGGGGAATTTGGGGGATATTTGAGAAATTTTTTTGGGATATTTTGGGGGGGATTTTGGGGGGATTTTTATAAGATTTTTTGGGGGAATTTTTGGAGTCGCTGCTGCTGCTGGCGGACGAGGTCACAGGGGAATTTTGGGGGGTTTTGGGGTTTTTTTCGGAGGGGGGGTTTGGGATTTTTGGGGGATTGTTTTAGGATTTTGGGGAGGGGGAGGGTTTGGGAATTTTTCGGGATTTTGGGGGGATTTTTTGGAGATTTTGGGGGGGGGTTTTAGGGGAATTTTGGGGGGATTGGGGATTTCTTTGGGGATTTTTGTGAGATTTTGGGGGGGATGTTTGGGGTATTTTTGGGGGGGGAAGTTTTGGGGAGTGTTTGGCAATTTTGGGGGGAATTTTTGGGAATTTCGGGGGGGTATTTTTGGGGATTTTGGGGGGGATTTTGGGGGATTTTCTGGGAATTTTTTGGGAATTTTTGAGGGATTTTTTTTGGATTTTGGGGGGCGTTTGGGGGGAACTTTTTGGGATATTTTGGGGATATTTTTCGGATTTTTTCGGGATTTTTGGGGGGACTTTCCGGGATTTTTGGGTTTGGTTTTTTTTTTGGTTTTGGGGCTTTTTGGGGGGATTTTTTGGGATTTTGGTGGATGAAGTGAGTGGGAACTACGGGGAGGGGATGGGGTTAGAGGGGAATTTTGGGGGTTTTGAGGAGATTTTTTGGGAAAAGTTTTGGGATTTTTTTGGATTTTGGGGATTTTGTGGGGGATTTTTGGCGATTTTTTATAGGATTTGGGGAGGATTTTATGGGATTTTTGGGATTTTGGGGGGAACTTTGGGGATTTTTTTGGATTTTCTGGGGAGATCTTTTTGGGATTTTGGGGGATTTTTGAAGGAATTTTGGGGGAAATTTTTGGGAGAATTTTTGGGGGGAATTTTTGGGGGATTTTTTGAGGATTTTTGGGGGATTTTTTTCTGGGATATTTTTGGGGGGATTTTTTTGGATTTTGGCGGACAAGGTGAGCAGGACCGGGGGAACGGGACGACGGGAGAACGGGAACGGGTAGAATTTCTGGGCAGAATTTTTCCAGGTTGAATTTTTTGGGGGGAATTCCCATTTTTCCCGGGAATCTTTTCCCCAAATCCCCTCCGCAGGTTCACCAGGATCTGGCGTTCTCCCCCGATCACCCCTTCCTGTCCTTCCGGCGCATCCTGGCCGAGCTGGGGCCCCCGCTGGACACCAGCGTCCAGATCATCTCCACCTACTCCCTTTCCAGTGGCATCGCGGGGTGAGACAGAATTCCCAAAAAAAAAAATTCCCAAAAACTCCCAAAAAAATCACCAAAAATTCCCCAAAAAATCCCCCAAAAAATCCCCCAAAAAATATCCCCCCAAAAAATTCCCAAAAATTCCCCCCCAAAAAATCCCCAATCAAAAAAAAATCCCCCCAAAATTGCCAAAAAAGCCCCAAATTTCCCCCAAAATTCTCCAAAAAATCCAAAAAAATCCCCCCCAAAAATTCCCCCAAATTTCTCAAAAATTCCCCTCAAAAATCCCCAAAATCCAAAAAAAAAATCCCCCCAAAAAATCCCCAAAATCCAAAAAAATCCCCCCCAAAAATCCCCAAAATCCAAAAAAATACCCCCCCAAATTCCCCAAAATCAAAAAGAAATCCCCCCCAAATCCCCCAGATTTCTCAAGAATTCCCCCCAAAAATTCCCCCCATTCCCCAAAAAATCCCTATATATTCCCAAAAAAATCCCCCCAAACCCCCAAAATTCCCCCAAAAGATCCCCCAAAAATCCCCCAAAATAAAAAATTCCCCTCAAAAATCCCCAGAAAATAATAAAAAAATCTCCCGAATTTCTCAAAAAATCCCCCAAAGATCCCCAAAATCCCAAAAAGATCCCCAGATATTCCCCAAAAAACCCAAAAATCCCCCAAATGTCTCAAAAATTACCCCCAAAAATCCCCAGAATCCAAAAAAAAATCCCCATATATTCCCATTTAAAAAATCCCCCAAAATTCCCCCCAAAATTCCCCCAAAATTTAAAAAAAAAATCTCCCAAAAAATCCTAAAAAAAAATCAGAAAACTTTTCCTCAAAATATCCCCCAAAAATCCCCAAAAGATAAAAAAAATCTCCAAAAATCGCCCCAAAACATCCCCAAAAATTCCCCCAAAACATCCCCAAAAATCCCCCCAAAACATCCCCAAAAATCCCCCCAAAAATCCCCAAAAATCCCAAAATATCCCCAAAAATTTCCCCAAAAAATTGCAAAAAAAAAAATCCCCCCAAAATTTGACCCCCAAATCTCCAAAATTCCAAAGAAATACCCCCAAAATCCCCCAAATTTCTCAAAAACTCCCAAAAAAATCCCCATAGAGTCTCAAAAAAAACCCCCAAAAAATCTAAAAAAAATTTCCCCAAATTTCTCAAAAATTCTCCCTAAAAATCCCCCCAAATCCCCCCCAAAATCCTCAAAAAATCCAAAAAAAAATCCCCCCAAAATTCCCAAAAAATCCCTAAAAAAATCCCTAAAAAATCCCCCCCCAAATCCCCCAACCCCCCCCCCCCCTTTCCAGAAAAATCATGGAATTTCCCTGGAATTCCGTGTGGCAGGGGCGGGGCCCGGGCGGGCTTCCTGTCGCTGGTGAACGTGGAGCGGAGCGTCCTGCGGGAATTCCACACCTGGGGGCTCTCGGTGTACCCGCCCGTCCTGGGCCAGGTGATGCTGGACGTGGCCGTGGAGCTGCCGGGACACGGCGATCCCGCCGCGGACGCCATGGAGGAGGTCGGGGGCGTGAAATCCCGACCCCGATCCCAATCCTAGTCCCAATCCAAATCCCAAACCCGATCCCAGTCCCAATCCTAGTTCCAGTCTAAATCCCCATCCCCGTCCCAGTCCCAATCCTAGTTCCAATTCAAATCCCGATCCCAGTCCCAATCCTAGTTCCAATCCAAATCCCCATCCCAGTCCCAATCCTAGTTCCAATCCAAATCCCGATCCCAGTCCCAATCCTAGTTCCAATCTAAATCCAAATCCCCATCCCAGTCCCAATCCTAGTTCCAATCCAAATCCCGATCCCAGTCCCAATCCTAGTTCCAATCCCGATCCCGATCCCAGTCCCAATCCTAGTCCCAATCCAAATCCCAAACCCGATCCCAGTCCCAATCTAAATCCCCATCCCCATCCCAGTCCCAATCCTAGTTCCAATCCAAATCCGGATCCCAGTCCCAATCCTAGTTCCAATCTAAATCCAAATCCCGATCCCAGTCCCAATCCTAGTTCCAATCCAAATCCCGATCCCAGTCCCAATCCTAGTTCCAATCCCGATCCCGATCACAGTCCCAATCCTAGTTCCAATCCAAATCCCGATCCCAGTCCCAATCCTAGTTCCAGTCTAAATCCCGATCCCGATCCCAGTCCCAATCCTAGTTCCAATCCAAATCCTAATCCGGATCCCAGTCCCAATCCTAGTTCCAATCCAAATCCCGATCCCAGTCCCAATCCTAGTTCCAATCCAAATCCCGATCCCGATCCCAGTCCCAATCCTAGTTCCAATCCAAATCCCGATCCCAGTCCCAATCCTAGTTCCAATCCAAATCCCGATCCCAGTCCCAATCCTAGTTCCAATCCAAATCCCAATCCGGATCCCAGTCCCAATCCTAGTTCCAATCCAAATCCCGATCCCCATCCCATCAGTCCCATCAATTCCGTCAATCCCTACCTCAAGAGCATTCATTTATCCCATTATCCCATTAACTCATCCCATTATCCCAGTACCCTATTATCCCAGTATCCCAGTATCCCAGTATCCCAATCCCATTACCCCATTATCCAATTATCCCATTATCCCAATCCAAATCCCATTATCCCATTACCACATTATCGCATTATCCCATTACCCCATTACCCCAATCCCATTATCCCATTATCCCATTACCCCAATCCCATTATCCCCATATCACAGTGTCCCATTATCCCAATCCCAATCCCAATTCCATTGTCCCATTGTCCCATTGTCCCATTGTCCCATTGTCCCATCCTATCCCAGTCCCATCCCACTCCGATCCTATCCCATTAATCCCATCCCATTCCATCCCATTATCCCGTTATTCCTCCATCATTACGCCAATCGCAGTCGCCATTCCAATCTCATCAATCTCAATACTGTTAATCCCATTAATCCCATTAATCCCATTAATTCCATTAATCCCGTTAATCCCGTTAATCCCGTTAATCCAAATAATCCCGTTAATCCCGTTAATCCCAACCCCCATTAATCGGAATCCCTACAATCCCAATCCCACCAATCCCATTATTCAATCAATCCAATGCAAATCAATCCCATTATCCCGTCCCATTGTCCCAATCCCGTCAGTCTCAATAATCCCAATCCCATTAATTCCAACCCCATTATCCCATAAATCCCAATCCCATAAATCACAATCCCATTAATAATCCCAATCCCATTAATAATCCCAATGCTGGTATTGATCCCAATGCCATCAATCCCAGTCCCATTATCCTGACATCCAATTATCCCATTATCCCACTTTCCCATGTTTATCCCATTAATTCCCCCATTAATGACCCCATTAATGACCCCATTATTTCCCCCATTAATTCCCCCATTAATGATCCCATTAATGATCCCATTAATGACACCATTAATTCCCCATTAATGCCCCCATTAATTCCTCCATTAATGCCCTCATTAATACCCCATTAATTCCCCCATTAATTCCCCCATTAATGCCCCCGTTAATTAATTCCTCCATTAATGCTCTCACTAATTCTCCATTAATACCCCATTAATTCCCCCATTGACTCCCCCATTAATTCCCCCATTAATTCCCCAATTAATTCCCCATTAAATTAATTAATTCCCTCCTTAATTCCCCAATTAATTCCCCATTAATGCCCCATTAATGCCCCCATTAATTAATTCCCCCATTAATTCCCCCATTAATGCCCTCATTAATTCCCCATTCATGCCCCATTAATTCCCCCATTAATGACCCCATTAATTCCCCCATTAATTAATTACCCCATTAATGCTCTCATTAATTCCCCATTAATACCCCATTAGTTCCCCCATTAAGTCCCCCATTATTTCCCCCATTAACTCCCCATTAATGCCTCATTAATCCCCCATTAATGCCCCCATTGTTGCCCCCATTAACCCCCCATTAATCCCCCATTATTCCCCCATTAATTGATCCCCCCTTAATTACCGCCCCGCTAATTGCTGCCGCACGAATCCCGCAGCACCGGCGCGGGCTGCGCGCGGCTCTGGCCGCCAACGCCCGGCGGCTCCAGCGGGTTCCGGGCCGCGCCCCCGGGATCCGGTGCCCGGCCCCGGCCGGGGGTCCCCGCGCCTTCCCCCGCGTCCGGATCCCGGGACAGTGGGGACACTGCGGGACACTGGGGGACACTGCGGGGACACTGGGGACACTGCGGGGACACTGCGGGGACACTGCGGGGACACTGCGGAGACACTGCGGGGACACTGCGGGGACACTGGGGACACTGCGGGGACACTGCGGGGACACTGGGGACACTGCAGGGACACTGGGGACACTGCGGGGACACTGCGGGGACACTGGGGACACTGCGGGGACACTGGGGACACTGCGGGGACACTGCGGGGACACTGGGGACACTGCGGGGACACTGGGACACTGCGGGGACACTGCGGGGACACTGCGGGGACACTGGGGGACACTGCGGGGACACTGGGGGACACTGCGGGACACTGGGGACACTGCGGGGACACTGCGGGGACACTGCGGGGACACTGGGGACACTGCGGGACACTGGGGACACTGGGGACACTGCGGGGACACTGGGGGACACTGGGGACACTGCGGGGACACTGGGGGGACACTGCGGGACACTGCGGGGACACTGCGGGGACACTGCGGGGACACTGGGGACACTGCGGGGACACTGCGGGGACACTGCGGGGACACTGGGGACACTGCGGGGACACTGCGGGGACACTGCAGGGACACTGGGGACACTGCGGGACACTGCGGGACACTGCGGGGACACTGCGGGGACAGTGGGGACACTGCGGGGACACTGCGGGACACTGGGGACACTGCGGGGACACTGGGGACACTGGGGACACTGCGGGGACACTGGGGACACTGCGGGGACACTGCAGGGACACTGGGGACACTGCGGGGACACTGCGGGGACACTGCGGGGACACTGCGGGGACACTGCGGGACACTGCGGGGACACTGCGGGGACACTGCGGGGACACTGCGGGGACAGTGGGGACACTGCGGGGACACTGCGGGGACACTGCGGGACACTGGGGACACTGCGGGGACACTGCGGGGACACTGCGGGACACTGCGGGGACACTGCGGGGACACTGCGGGGACACTGCGGGGACAGTGGGGACACTGCGGGGACACTGCGGGGACACTGCGGGACACTGGGGACACTGCGGGGACACTGCGGGGACACTGCGGGGACACTGGGGACACTGCGGGGACACTGCGGGGACACTGCGGGGACACTGCGGGAACACTGCGGGGACACTGGGGACACTGCGGGGACACTGCGGGGACACTGCGGGGACACTGGGGACACTGCGGGGACACTGCGGGGACACTGCGGGGACACTGGGGACACTGCGGGGACACTGGGACACTGCGGGGACACTGCGGGGACACTGCGGGGACACTGGGGGACACTGCGGGGACACTGGGGGACACTGCGGGACACTGGGGACACTGCGGGGACACTGCGGGGACACTGGGGACACTGCGGGACACTGGGGACACTGGGGACACTGCGGGGACACTGGGGGACACTGGGGACACTGCGGGGACACTGGGGGGACACTGCGGGACACTGCGGGGACACTGCGGGGACACTGCGGGGACACTGGGGACACTGCGGGGACACTGCGGGGACACTGCGGGGACACTGGGGACACTGCGGGGACACTGCGGGGACACTGCAGGGACACTGGGGACACTGCGGGACACTGCGGGACACTGCGGGGACACTGCGGGGACAGTGGGGACACTGCGGGGACACTGCGGGACACTGGGGACACTGCGGGGACACTGGGGACACTGGGGACACTGCGGGGACACTGGGGACACTGCGGGGACACTGCAGGGACACTGGGGACACTGCGGGGACACTGCGGGGACACTGCGGGACACTGCGGGGACACTGCGGGGACACTGCGGGGACACTGCGGGGACAGTGGGGACACTGCGGGGACACTGCGGGGACACTGCGGGACACTGGGGACACTGCGGGGACACTGCGGGGACACTGCGGGACACTGCGGGGACACTGCGGGGACACTGCGGGGACACTGCGGGGACAGTGGGGACACTGCGGGGACACTGCGGGGACACTGCGGGACACTGGGGACACTGCGGGGACACTGCGGGGACACTGCGGGGACACTGGGGACACTGCGGGGACACTGCGGGGACACTGCGGGGACACTGCGGGAACACTGCGGGGACACTGGGGACACTGCGGGGACACTGCGGGGACACTGCGGGGACACTGGGGACACTGCGGGGACACTGCGGGACACTGCGGGGACACTGCGGGGACAGTGGGGACACTGCGGGGACACTGCGGGACACTGGGGACACTGCGGGGACACTGGGGACACTGGGGACACTGCGGGGACACTGGGGACACTGCGGGGACACTGCAGGGACACTGGGGACACTGCGGGACACTGCGGGACACTGCGGGGACACTGCGGGGACAGTGGGGACACTGCGGGGACACTGCGGGACACTGGGGACACTGCGGGGACACTGCGGGGACACTGGGGGGACACTGCGGGGACACTGCGGGGACACTGCGGGGACACTGCGGGGACACTGCGGGACACTGGGGGGACACTGCGGGGACACTGCGGGGACACTGCGGGGACACTGCGGGGACACTGGGGACACTGCGGGGACACTGCGGGGACACTGCGGGGACACTGGGGACACTGCGGGGACACTGCGGGGACACTGCGGGACACTGCGGGGACACTGCGGGGACACTGCGGGGACACTGTGGGGACACTGCGGGGACACTGCGGGGACACTGCGGGGACACGGGGACACTGCGGGACACTGCGGGGACACTGCGGGGACACTGCGGGGACACGGGGACACTGCGGGGACACTGCGGGGACACTGCGGGGACACTGCGGGGACACTGGGGACACTGCGGGGGCACTGGGGACACTGCGGGGACACTGGGGGGACACTGGGGACACTGCAGGGACACTGCGGGGACACTGCGGACACTGCGGGGACACTGGGGACACTGCGGGGACACTGGGACACTGCGGGGACACTGCGGGGACACTGCGGGGACACTGCGGGGACACTGCAGGGACACGGGGACACTGCGGGACACTGCGGGGACACTGCGGGGACACTGCGGGGACACTGCGGGGACACTGGGGACACTGCGGGGACACTGGGGACACTGGGGACACTGCGGGGACACTGCGGGGACACTGGGGACACTGCGGGGACACTGCGGGGACACTGGGACACTGCGGGGACACTGCGGGGACACGGGGACACTGCGGGGACACTGCGGGGACACTGGGGACACTGCGGGGGCACTGGGGACACTGCGGGGACACTGGGGGGACACTGGGGACACTGCGGGGACACTGCGGGACACTGCGGGGACACTGCGGGGACACTGCGGGGACACTGCGGGACACTGCGGGGACACTGGGGACACTGCGGGGACACTGCGGGACACTGCGGGGACACTGCGGGGACACTGCGGGGACACTGCGGGGACACTGCGGGACACTGCGGGACACTGCGGGGACACTGGGGGGACACTGGGGACACTGCGGGGACACTGCGGGGACACTGCGGGGACACTGGGGACACTGCGGGGACACTGGGGGACACCCTGGGGACACTGCGGGGACACTGCGGGGACACTGGGGGGACACGGGGACACTGCGGGGACACTGCGGGGACACTGGGGACACTGCGGGGACACTGCGGGGACACTGTGGGGACACTGTGGGGACACGGGGACACTGGGGACACTGCGGGGACACTGCGGGGACACTGCGGGGACACTGCGGGACACTGGGGACACTGCGGGGACACTGCGGGGACACTGCGGGGACACTGCGGGGACACTGGGGACACTGCGGGGACACTGGGGACACTGGGGACACTGCGGGGACACTGGGACACTGCGGGGACACTGCGGGGACACTGCGGGGACACTGGGGACACTGCGGGGACACTGGGACACTGCGGGGACACTGCGGGGACACTGCGGGGACACTGGGGGACACTGCGGGGACACTGGGGGACACCCTGGGGACACTGCGGGGACACTGCGGGGACACTGCGGGGACACTGGGGACACTGCGGGACACTGGGGACACTGGGGACACTGCGGGGACACTGGGGGACACTGGGGACACTGCGGGGACACTGGGGGGACACTGCGGGACACTGCGGGGACACTGCGGGGACACTGCGGGGACACTGCGGGAACACTGCGGGGACACTGGGGACACTGCGGGGACACTGCGGGGACACTGCGGGGACACTGCGGGGACACTGCAGGGACACTGGGGACACTGCGGGACACTGCGGGGACACTGCGGGGACACTGCGGGGACACTGGGGACACTGCGGGGACACTGCGGGGACACTGCGGGGACACTGCAGGGACACGGGGACACTGCGGGGACACTGCAGGGACACTGGGGACACTGCGGGACACTGCGGGACACTGCGGGGACACTGCGGGGACAGTGGGGACACTGCGGGGACACTGCGGGACACTGGGGACACTGCGGGGACACTGGGGACACTGGGGACACTGCGGGGACACTGGGGACACTGCGGGGACACTGCGGGGACACTGCGGGGACACTGCGGGGACACTGCGGGACACTGCGGGGACACTGCGGGGACACTGCGGGGACACTGCGGGGACAGTGGGGACACTGCGGGGACACTGCGGGGACACTGCGGGACACTGGGGACACTGCGGGGACACTGCGGGGACACTGCGGGACACTGCGGGGACACTGCGGGGACACTGCGGGGACACTGCGGGGACAGTGGGGACACTGCGGGGACACTGCGGGGACACTGCGGGACACTGGGGACACTGCGGGGACACTGCGGGGACACTGCGGGGACACTGGGGACACTGCGGGGACACTGCGGGGACACTGCGGGGACACTGGGGACACTGCGGGACACTGCGGGACACTGCGGGGACACTGCGGGGACAGTGGGGACACTGCGGGGACACTGCGGGACACTGGGGACACTGCGGGGACACTGGGGACACTGGGGACACTGCGGGGACACTGGGGACACTGCGGGGACACTGCAGGGACACTGGGGACACTGCGGGACACTGCGGGACACTGCGGGGACACTGCGGGGACAGTGGGGACACTGCGGGGACACTGCGGGACACTGGGGACACTGCGGGGACACTGGGGACACTGGGGACACTGCGGGGACACTGCGGGACACTGCGGGGACACTGCGGGGACACTGCGGGGACACTGCGGGGACACTGGGGACACTGCGGGGACACTGCGGGGACACTGCGGGGACACTGCGGGGACACTGCGGGGACACTGCGGGACACTGGGGACACTGCGGGGACACTGCGGGACACTGGGGGGACACTGCGGGGACACTGCGGGGACACTGCGGGGACACTGCGGGGACACTGGGGACACTGCGGGGACACTGCGGGGACACTGCGGGGACACTGCGGGGACACTACGGGGACACTGCGGGGACACTGCGGGGACACTGCAGGGACACGGGGACACTGCGGGACACTGCGGGGACACTGCGGGGACACTGCGGGGACACGGGGACACTGCGGGGACACTGCGGGGACACTGGGGACACTGCGGGGGCACTGGGGACACTGCGGGGGCACTGGGGACACTGGGGACACTGCAGGGACACTGCGGGGACACTGCGGGGACACTGCGGGGACACTGCGGGGACACTGCGGGGACACTGGGGGGACACTGCGGGGACACTGCGGGGACACTGCGGGACACTGGGGGGACACTGCGGGGACACTGCGGGGACACTGCGGGGACACTGCGGGGACACTGGGGACACTGCGGGGACACTGCGGGGACACTGCGGGGACACTGCGGGGACACTACGGGGACACTGCGGGGACACTGCGGGGACACTGCAGGGACACGGGGACACTGCGGGACACTGCGGGGACACTGCGGGGACACTGCGGGGACACGGGGACACTGCGGGGACACTGCGGGGACACTGGGGACACTGCGGGGGCACTGGGGACACTGCGGGGACACTGGGGGGACACTGGGGACACTGCAGGGACACTGCGGGGACACTGCGGGGACACTGCGGGACACTGCGGGGACACTGCGGGGACACTGCGGGGACACTGCGGGACACTGCGGGGACACTGGGGACACTGCGGGGACACTGCGGGACACTGCGGGGACACTGCGGGGACACTGCGGGGACACTGCGGGACACTGCGGGGACACTGGGGACACTGCGGGGACACTGCGGGGACACTGCGGGGACACTGCGGGACACTGCGGGGACACTGCGGGGACACTGGGGACACTGCGGGGACACTGCGGGGACACTGCGGGGACACTGGGGGACACTGGGGACACTGCGGGGACACTGGGGGACACCCTGGGGACACTGCGGGGACACTGCGGGGACACTGGGGGGACACGGGGACACTGCGGGGACACTGCGGGGACACTGGGGACACTGCGGGGACACTGGGGACACTGCGGGGACACTGTGGGGACACTGTGGGGACACGGGGACACTGGGGACACTGCGGGGACACTGGGGACACTGCGGGGACACTGCGGGGACACTGCGGGGACACTGGGGGACAGTGGGGACACTGCGGGGACACTGGGGACACTGCGGGGACACTGCGGGGACACTGCGGGGACACTGCGGGGACACTGGGGACACTGCGGGGACAGGGGACCCTGCAGGGGGGACAGGGGCCACCGGGGGGTGACAGGGACACACCGGGGGGACACTGGGGGGTCAGGGGAACCCTCTGGTGTGGGACAAGGGACACCCTGGGGACACCCATGGGACACCCTTGGGGACACCCCGGGGACACTGTGGATGTCCAGGCCACTTTGGGGCCACGGGGACACCTGGGGATGGCCATGGGGACACCCTGCGGCCATGGGGACACCCTGGGGACACCCTGGGGACACCCTGCGGCCATGGGGACACCCTGGGGACACCCTGGGGACACCCTGGTGACACCCTGCGGCCATGGGGACACCCTGCGGCCATGGGGACACCCTGGGGACACCCTGTGGCCATGGGGACACCCTGGGGACACCCTGGGGACACCCTGGGGACACCCTGGGGACACCCTGGGGACCCCCGGGGCCCCCCGGGGCCGAGGCCGTGGCGGTGTCCCCGTGTCACCCCCGGTGCCCCGGGCAGGCGCTGGGCCTGGAGCCCGACGTCTTCTTCTGCCGGGAGCTGGAGGAGGCCACGGGGCTGCTGGTGACACCGGGGAGCCACTTCGGGCTGGGCGGGGACAGCGGCCACCGGGGGTACGCCTGGGGACACCGGGGGGACGGGGGACACTGGGGGGACAGGGGGACACTGGGGACACTGGGGGGACGGGGGGACACTGGGGACACTGGGGACACTGGGGACACCGGGGGGACGGGGGGACACTGGGGACACTGGGGGGACAGGGGGACACTGGGGACACTGGGGAGACAGGGGGATACTGGGGACACTGGGGACATTGGGGACACTGGGATATTGGGGACACTGGGGGGGACATGGGGACATTGGGGACATTGGGGACAGTGGGGACAGTGGGGACATTGGGGACATTGGGGACATTGGGGACACTGCTGGTGGTGACACTTCGGGCTGGGCGGGGAGGGGCCACCTCGGGTACGCCTGGGGACAGCGGGGGGACACCGGGGGGACACTGGGGACAATGGGATATTTGGGACACTGGGGGGACGGGGGGACACTGGGGACACCGGGGGATGTTTGGGCCTGGGGGCCGGGGGTGGGGTTGGGTGTTGGGATTTTGGGTCTTGGATTTTGGGGTTTTGGGATTTTGGGGACGTTGGGAGTTGGGGTGTTGGAATTCTGGGTTGTTGTGATTTCGGGGTGTTGGAATGTTGGGATGTTGGAATGTTGGGATTTTGGCTGTTGGGACGTCGGGCCTTGAGGATTTGGGGATGTCGGATTCAGGGATTTGGGGGTGGTTGCGTTTGGGGATTGTTGGGATTTTTTGGTGCGTCTTGGATTTTGGGATGTTGGGATGTCGCACGTCGGGATTTTGGGATTTTGGGATGTTGGGATTTGGGGATTTTGGATTTGGGGCTGTTCAATGTTGGGATTTGGGGGTTTTGGGGAGTTCCGTGTCGGGATTTTGGATTTGGGCATTTTGGGGTGTTTGGATTTTGGGATTGTTGGTGTTGGGTCTTGGATTTTGGGACGTTGAACGTTGGGATTTTGGGGATTTGGGGAATTTGAATGTTGGGATTTCAGGTTGTCGGGAAGTTGAGATTTTGGGAATTTGGGGAATTCGGGGATGTGGGGACTCCGGGCTGTGTCCCCAGGCTGTCCCTGCTGCTGCCGGCGCCGGTGCTGGAGCGGGCGCTGCTGCTGCTCCGCCACTTCCACGGACAATTCCTGCGGGAATTCTCCTGAGCCGGAACCGCCGGGAACCCCAAATCCCGACCCAGGAACCCCAAATCCCCCCAGGAACCCCAAATCCCAACTCGGGAACCCCAAATCCCAACTCGGGAACCCCAAATCCCCAAACCATTTTTTTCCGGGACCAAAATCCCGATTTTTCCAGGGATGAAATCCCAATTTTTCAGGAATAAAATTCCTTTTTTCAAGCACAAAAGTCGCCTTTTTTTTTTTTTCTTTTTCCCAGGGAATAAATTTAATTTAATTTTCAGGATCCAAATCCCTTTTTCCAGGACCGAATTCCCAAGGGTAGAGCTCCGAATTCCAAAAAAAAAAAAAATTAAAAAAAATTCAAAGATTTTTCCCAATTTTTAAAGGATTTTTTCCCAATTAAAAAAAAAAGCCGAGAATTTTCCTGATTTTTTTCCAGGATTTTCCCCCTTTTTTTAAAAGGATTTTTTTTTGCAATTTTTTTTTTTTAATCCAAGAAATTTCCTAATTTTTCTAGGATTTTTCCCCTTTAAAAAAAAAATTCCAAGATTTTTTCCAATTTTAAGCATTTTTTCCCCCCGGTTTCTTTGAAATCCAAGAATTTTCCCCGTTTTTTTTTTGATTTTTCTGCCTTAAAAAAAATTTATTTCCAATTCTTTTTCTCATTTTTAAGGATCATTTCCCACTTAAAAAAAAAAAAATTCCGAGAGGTTTTTTGCATTTTTAAAGGTTTTTTCCCCGAATTTTTATTTTTTTTCAATCCAATGACTTTTCTCCATTTTTAAAGGATTTTTCTCACTTCTTGTTAAAAAAATCCAAGATTTTCCCCATTTTTTTAGGATTTTTCCTCTTTTAAAAAAAATTCCAAATTTTTTTCTCATTTTTAAAGAATTTTACCCAATTTTTTTTAAATCCAAGAATTTCCCCCTTTTTTAAAAGGATTTTTCCCTTTTTTTTTTTTGAATCCAAGAATTTTTCTCCATTTTAAAAGGATTTTTCCCAATTTTTCTTTCTTTTTAAATCTGGGAAATTTCCCCATTTTTAAAAGATTTTTTCCTTTTTTTTGTTTTTAAATGCACAATTTCCCCCGTTTTTTTTATTTTTCCCAAATATAAATTTTTGTTAAAATTCAAGAATTTTCCCGATTTTTTTTGGATTTTTCCCCCCACATTTTAATTTTTTTAATCCAAGATTTTTTCCCCATTTTTTCCGGATTTCTCCCTATTTTTTTTTATTCCAGGAATTTTTCTCTCTTTTTTTTTTTTTTTTTTTTTTTTTTTTTTTTAAGGATTTTTCACCAAATTTTTATTGTAATCCAAGAATTTTCCCATTTTTTTTTTTTAGGATTTTCTACTTTAAAAAAATTTCCAAGATTTTTTCTCATTTTTTCTCATTTCCCCCCTTTTTTAAAAAAAATTCCAAAAAAAATTTCTCTATTTTTAGAATTTTTCCCCATTTTGTTTTCTTAAATCCAAGAATTTTTCCCAGTTTTAAGGATTTTTTTCCCAATTTAAAAAAATCCAAGAATTTTCTGGATTTTTACATTTTCCCATTTTTTTTAGGATTTTTTCCCAATTTTTTTTTTTTAAAAATCCGAGAATTTCCCCCGTTTTTAAAAGGATTTTAAAGGATTGTTTTCCTTCAAAAAAACCCAATTCCAAGAATTTTTCTCATTTTTGAAGAATTTTTTTCCCAAATTAAAAAAAAACAACTCCGATTTTTAAAGGATTTTTTCCCCTTTTTTTGGGGCAGAATCCAAGAATTTTCACCCATTTTAAAGGAATTTTTTTTCCTTTTTTTAAAAAAGTATCCAAGGAATTTCCCCCGTTTTTTAGGATTTTTTTTTTCTTCTGGAATCCAAGAATTTTCCCCATTTTTTAAAGGATTTTCCTCGATTTTTAAAGGGAAAAACGACTCCAAGCTTAAAATTCAAAAGTTTTTCCCAGTTTTTTTTTTAGGGAAAAGGCTCCAAAGCTCCGAATCCGAGAGTTTTTTCCCCATTTTTCTTTATTAATTCCACAAATAAAATCCGGAGAAAATTCGGAAAAAAATCCTGATAAAATCCTGATTAAAAATCCCAAAAAATTCCTGATGAAATTGGGATAAAACCCCCAAAAATTCCTGATAAAATCCCAATAAAATCCTGATAAAATCTTGATCAAACCCCAATAAAATCCCAATAAAAGCCATTAAAAATCCCAGTTAAAAAAATCCCATTTCTTCATGAGTTCCATTGATAAAATCCCCAAAAATTCCCAATAAAATCCCAATAAATTCCCAATAAAATCCCAAAAAATTCCCAATAAAATCCGTAAAAAATCTGAGACCCAAATAAAATCCTGACGAAATTCTGATAAAATCCCCATAAAATCCATCAAAAAAATCCCAATTAAAAAATCCCATTTCTTCATGAATTCCATCGATAAAATCCCCAAAAATTCCCAATAAAATCCCAAAAAATTCCCAATAAAATCCCAATAAATTCCCAATAAAATCCCAATAAATTCCCAATAAAATCCGTAAAAAATCTGAAACCCGAATAAAATCCTGACGAAATTCTGATAAAATCCCCATAAAATCCATCAAAAAATCCCAATTAAAAAATCCCATTTCTTCATGAATTCCATCGGTAAAATCCCAATAAAATCCCGTTAAAATCCCTCAAAAAATCCAAATAAAACCCCTAATAAAATCCCACGAAATCCATTAAAAAATCCCAATTAAAAAAAAAAATCCCATTTCTTTATTAATTCCACGGATAAAATCCTGATAAAAAATCCCAATAGAATCCATAAAAAAAATTCCCGATAAGATCCCAATAAAATCCATAAAAAATTCCCAATAAAATGCCACTAAAATTGTGGTAAAATCCCAATAAAACCCCAATAAAATCCATAAAAATTCCCAATAAAATCCCGACAAAATCCCGATAAAATCCCAATAAAATCCATAAAAAATTCCCAATAAAATCCCACTAAAATTGCGGTAAAATCCCAATAAAACCCCAATAAAATCCATAAAAATTCCCAATAAAATCCCGACAAAATCCCGATAAAATCCCAATAAAATCCATAAAAAATTCCCAATAAAATCCCACTAAAATTGCGGTAAAATCCCAATAAAATCCCGCTAAAATCGTGATATAATCCCAATAAAATCTGTAAAAAATTCCCAATAAAATCCCGACAAAATCCCGGGAAAATCCATAAAAAATCCCAATAAAATCCCACTAAAATTGCGGTAAAATCCCAATAAAATCTCGAGAAAATCCTGAGAAAATCCATAAAAATTCCCAATAAAATCCATAAAAAATTCCCAATAAAATGCCACTAAAATTGAGGTCAAATCCCAATAAAATCCATAAAAATTCCCAATAAAATCCCACTAAAATTGCGGTAAAATCCCAATAGAATCCCGAGAAGATCCATAAAAAATTCCCAATAAAATCCATAAAAATTTCCCACTAAAATCCCGACAAAATCCCGATAAAATCCCGATACAATCCCAATAAAATTGCAATAAAACCCGAATTAAAAAAAAATATCTCATTTCTTTATTAATTCCATGGATAAAACCCCCAATGGAATCCCCAATTTCCGCACGGAGGCTTCGCTGTTCCCGGTGAAATTCCCGAGGAAATTCCTGAGGAAATTCCTGGTTTTTCCCGAGGAAATTCCCATTTTTTTTCCCGCCGGATTTTCCCAGATTTTCCTGAGGAAATTCCTGGTTTTTCCCCAGATTTTCCCGAGGAAATTCCCATTTTTTCCCCAGATTTTCCTGGTTTTTTTCCTGGTTTTTTCCCTGACGTTTTCCTGATGGAATTCCCGAGGTTTTCCCAGTTTTTTCCCGCTTTTCGGTCACCTCCAGGCCAGGATTTCCTGGGCGGCCAGGCGGGCGAGGCTCCGGAATTCCGTGGGCAGGAGGCGCCGCCAGAAGCGTCGGTCGCGGCCGAAATCCCGCGCCGGGAACCGCGGGGAGCCTGCGGGGGAAAGCCGGGATTGGGAGCCCCAGAATTCCCAAAATTCCTGCCAGAGTCCCCAACATTCCACTCCCAGAATCCCGAAAACCCAATTCCCGGCTTTCAAAATCCCCAAACGCCACATTTCAATCCCAGATTCCCAAAATTCCCCAAAAATCCAATCCCAAATTCCCAAAATTTTCAAAATTCCCCAAAAATCCAACCCTAGATTCCCAAATCCAATCCCAAATTCCCAAAATTCCAAATTCCCAAAATTCCAATCCTAGATCCCCCAAATCCCCAAAATCCAGTCCCAAATTCTCCAAATTCCCAGAATTCCTCAAAAATCCAATCCTAGATTCCCAAATCCAATCCCAAATTCCCAAAATTCCCAAAATTCCCCAAAAATCCAACCCTTGATTCCCAAATTCTCCAAATTCCCAGAATTCCTCAAAAATCCCAATCCCAGATTCCCAAATCCAATCGGAATCCCAAATTTAAAATTCCCAACAATCTGATGCCAGACTCCCAAAATCCCAAAGTCCACTCCCAGATTCCCCAAAAAATCCAATCCCAAACTCCCCCCAATCCAATCCCATTCCCCAAAATTCCCCAAATCCCAAATTCCCCGCAATCCCCAAATCCGATCCCAGATTTCCCCAAATCCACAATTCCAATCCCAGATTCCCCAAAAAATCCAACCCCAGATTCCCAAATTCCCAAATCCAATCCCAGACTCCCAAATTCAAAATTCCCAAAAAAATCCAACCCCAAATTCCCAAAAATTCCCGAATCAACAAAAGATCCAGTTCCACGTTCCCAAAATTCCCGAGATTCAGGTTCTCAAAAATTCCCAAAAAATTCCAATCCCACATTTCCAAATTCAAAATTCCCAAAATTCTCATCCCGGTGTCTCCAAATTCCCAAAAATTCGATTTTTTCCCCAAAAAATCCGGTCCCAAATTCCCAGAATTCCCCAAAATTGGATTTTTTGAAAGTTTGGGAATTCGGGATTTGGATTTTTGGGAATCTGGGATTGAAAGTTGAGAATTTGGGATTTGAATTTGGGAGAATTTGAGGGGAAAAAACCTGGGAAAAATCAGGAAAAAATTTGGGAAAATTTGGGTTGTTGGGAATTTGGGATTGGAATGTTTTTGTGAGTTCGGGAATTTTGGGGGAAAATCAGATTTTTGGGAATTTGAGACGGGAATTTTGGATTTTTGGGGAATGTGGGATTGAGTTTTTGGGAACGTGGGATTGGAAGTTTGGGAATTTGGGGAATTCGGGATTGGAATTTCAGGGGAAAATCCGATTTTTTGGAATTCGGGATGGAAATTCGGGGATTTTGGGATTTGAAATTTGGATTTTTGGGAATCCGAGATTTGGGGAATTTGGGGAATTTGGGGAATTCTGGGGTCGGATTTGGGAACATTTCGGGAATTTGGGGCGGAATTGGGGGAATTTGGGGGCGTTCGGGATGGGAAGTTTGGGAGAAAATCGGATTTTTTGGGAATTTGGGGAATTTTGGGAATTCTGGGATCGGATTTGGGAACATTTCGGGAATTTGGGGCGGAATTGGGGGAATTTGGGGGCGTTCGGGATGGGAAGTTTGGGAGAAAATCGGAGTTTTTGGGAATTTGGGAATTTTGGGAAGTTGGAGATTGGATTTCGGGGTTTTGGACGGGAATTTTGGGAATTTAGGACAGAATGTTGGGGAATGTGGGATTGAAATTTTGGGAATTCGGGACGGGTTTTCGGGGGAAAATCGGATTTTTTGGAATTTGGGATTGGAATTTTGGGAATTTGGGCGGAAAATTTGGAATTTGGGGAAAAATCGGATTTTTGGGGATTTGGGATTGGAACTCTGGAATTGTCAGAAGTTGGGATCGGGAAATTTTGGGAATTTGGGATGGGATTTGGGGGAAAAATCCGATTTTTTTTGGGAATTCTGGGATTGGAATTTCGGATTTTGGGAATTCTGGGATTTGGATGTTTTGGGAATTCTGGGATTTGGGAACGTTTTGGGAATTTGGGGTCGGATTTTGGGACTTTTGGCGAACTGGGATTGGAATTTTGGGAATTCCGGGATTTTGGGATTTGGAGTGTTTGGGATTGAAAGTTTGGGAACTTGGGATGGGATTTTTGGGAATTTTGGCTGGAATTTTGGGGACTTGGGATTGGAATTTTGGGATTTGGAATTTTAGGGAAAAATCAGATTCTTGGGAATTTGGGATTTGGATTTTTGGGAATTTGGGATTTGGAATTTTGGGAATTTGGGATTGGAATTTTGGGATTTTGGGACTGGAATTTTGGGAATTTGGGATTGGAATTGTGGAAATTTGGGATTGGAATTCTGGGAATTTGGGATTTGGGATTTTGGCAATTTGGGATTTTGGCAATTTGGGATTTGGGATTTTGGCAATTTGGGATTGGATTTTTGGGGCGGAAATTGGATTTTTTGGAATCTTGGATTGGAATTTTGGATTTTGGGGAATTTTGGGATCGGAATTTTGGGAATTTCGGGATTCCCCCCCTCACCAATGCCGTGGAAGATCCTGGCCACGGCTCTTCCCGAGAATTCCTCGTCCGGATACGCCGCCAGGAACTCCCGGATCTGAGCTCGGATTTCGGCCTCCTGCTCCTGCAGCCCGAAAAATTTGGGAATTCTCAGCCACAATTCCCAAAGATTTCCACCCATTTGGGGTAAAATTCCCAAGTTTTTAAACCAAATTCTCTTTTTCCCGGAATTCCCCCCAAACTTTTTCCCCAAATTCCCCATTTTTTTCCCAGAATTCCGTTTTCCCCCAGATTTTCCCCAAACCACCCAGAATTTTCCCAAATTCCCCACATTTTTCCCCAGAATTCCCTGATTTTTTCCCTAAATTTCCCAATTTTCCCCCAAACCACCCAGAATTTTCCTCAATTTTTCAAAATTCCCCCCTTGCCCCAGAATTTCCCCATTTTTTCCCCCAATTTTCCCCCCAAAATTCCCCAATTTTTTCCTAAAACCACCAAATTTTTTCCAATTTTTCCCCAAATTCCCCAATTTTCCCCTCCAAGCTCCCAATTTTTTCCCCCAAATTTTCCCAATTTCTTTTCAAAATTCCCATTTCCCCCCCAGAATTCACCTTTTTTTCCTCAGTTCTTTCCCAAAATTCCCATTTTTTCCCAAAACTCCCCAGTTTTCCCCCCGAATTCCCAAATTTCCCTCAAATCTCCCAAAATTTCCCCAATGTTCCCCCCAAATCCCCGATTTTTTCCTAAAACCACCCGATTTTTTCTAATTTCCCCAAAATTCCTCGATTTCCCCCAAATCCTCAAATTTTTTCCCAAAATTCCCCCCGTTTTCCCCCTAAATCCCCCAATTTTTTCCTAAAACCACCCGATTTTTCCCAATTTTTCCCCCAAATTCCCCCATTTTCCCCCAAATTTTTCCAATTTTCCCCCAAATTTCCCGATTTTTCCCCCAAATCCTCAAATTTTTCCCCAAAATTCTCCAGTTTTTCCCCCAAATCCCCCATTTTTTCCCTAAAACCACCCAATTTTTTCCAATTATTCCCAAAATTCTATTTTTTCCTGCAAATCCTCAATTTTTTTCCCAAAATTCCCCAGTTTTCCCCAAATTTCCCCATTTTCCCCCAAATCCCCCAATTTTTTCCCAATTTTTTCCCCCAAATTCCCCATTTTTTCCCCCCAAATTCCCCAATTTTTTCCCCCAAATTTCCCCATTTTTCCCCCAAATCCCCCAATTTTTTTTCCAATTTTCCCCCAAATTCCCCGTTTTTCCCCCCAAATTCCCCCAATTTTTCCCCCCAAATTCCCCAATTTTCCCCCAAATCCCAATTTTTTCCTTAAACCACCCAAATTTTTCCCATTTTTTCCCCAAATAACCCGTTTTTTCCCCCCCAAATTCCCAATTTTTCCCCAAATTCCCCCATTTTTCCCCAAATTCCCCGGTTTTTCCCCCCCAAATTCCCAATTTTCCCCCAAATTCCCCATTTTTTCCCCCCAAATTCCCAATTTTTCCCCAAATTCCCCATTTTTTCCCCCCCAAATTCCCCAATTTCCCCCCCAAATCCCAATATTTTCCTAAAACCACCCAAATTTTTTCCAATTTTTCCCCAAATTCCCCCAATTTTTTCCCCCAAATTTCCCCAAATCCCCCAATTTTTTTTCCATTTTTTCCCCCAAATTCCCCGTTTTTTCCCCCCAAATTCCCCAATTTTCCCCCAAATCCCAATTTTTTCCTAAAACCACCCAAATTTTTCCCATTTTTTTCCCCCAAATTCCCCGTTTTTCCCCCCCAATTCCCAATTTTTCCCCCAAATTCCCCATTTTTTCCCCCAAATTTCCCCATTTTCTCCCAAATC